>NW_006203470.1:416560-433150 GCF_000334495.1 Tupaia belangeri chinensis | reverse complement strand
GCAAATGTGATCAGACAAGAGAAGGAAATAAAAGGCATTCCAATAGCAAAAGAAGAGCTGAAGTTATCTCTGTTTGAAGATGACATGATTGTATACATAGGTGACCCAATAGTATCCATGAAAACACTTCTCAAAGTAATAAAAGCATACAGTAAAGTAGCAGAATACAAAATTAACTTACAAAAATCTATAGCATTTCTATATACAAACAAGCAGGCAGAGACAGTACTGAAGAATGTAATTCCATTTACCATAGCCACAAGAAGTATAAGATACTTAGGAATAAAACTAACCAAGGAAGCCAAAGACCACTACAAGGAAAACTATGAAAACCTTAAAAAGGAAATGGAAAAGGACACTAAAAAGTGGAAGGACATCCTATGTTCCTGGATTGGCAGAATCAATATAATAAGAATGGTAATCCTACCCAAATTAATCTACATGTTTAATGCAATCCCTATAAAATTACAAGAGACATTCTTCACAGATCTAGAAAAGATAATCATAGAATTTGTCTGGAACCATAAAAGACCCCATTTTGCTAAAACCATCCTATGCAAGAAAACTGGAGTAGGTGGCATCTCACTCCCTGACCCTAAAATATATTACAAAGCTGTGATAATCAAAACAGCATGGTACTAGCACAAAAAAAAAATAGACATGAGGACCAATGGAACAGAGTAGAGACTCCAGAAATAAATCCCAAAACATACAGCCAACTCATCTTTGACAAAGGGTACCAGCCAATCCAATGGGAAAAGGGAAATCTCTTTAGTAAATGGTGTTGGAAAAACTGGGTATCCACCTGCAGAAAAATTAATCTGAACCCCTATCTGTCACCATTAACAAAAATCAACTCAAAGTGGATCAAAGATCTAAACCTAAGACCGCAAACTATAAAACTACTGATGGAAAACACTGGGAAAACTCTGGGAGACATTGGGGTAGGCAAAGACTTCTTAAACAAGACCCCCAAAGCACAGGCAATAATCCCCCAAATAGACAGGTGGGATTACATCAGACTAAGGAGTTTCTGCACAGCAAAGCACATTGTAATTAGTGTAAATCAACAACCCTTGGAATGGGAGAGAATTTGTGTTAACTGTGCCTCAGATAAGGGACTAATAACCAGAATACACAGGGAACTCAAGCGGCTTACCAAGAAGAAAATAATAAATCCAATTAAAAGATGGGAAAATGAGCTGTATTAACAACTCTCTAAGGAAGACATACAAACAGCCACAAAGCATATGAAAAAATGCTCAACATCCCTCATCATAAGGGAGATGCAGGTAAAAACCACAATGAGATACCACCTAACCCCAGTTAGAATGGCGAAGATTAAAAAAACAAATAATGATAAGTGCTGGAGGGGATGTGGTGAAAGTGTTGGGAAAATGAGCTGTATTAACAACTCTCTAAGGAAGACATACAAACAGCCACAAAGCATATGAAAAAATGCTCAACATCCCTCATCATAAGGGAGATGCAGGTAAAAACCACAATGAGATACCACCTAACCCCAGTTAGAATGGCGAAGATTAAAAAAACAAATAATGATAAGTGCTGGAGGGGATGTGGTGAAAGTGTAGGAACACTCCTACACTGTTGGTGGGAATGTAAATTGGTCCAGCCACTGTGGAGAACGATATGGAGGTTCCTCAAAGACCTTCAAATAGAACTACCGTATGATCCAGCAATTCCACTCCTGGGTATCTACCCAAAGGACAGGAGAGCACTCAGTCAGAAAAGCACTTGCACATCCATAGTCATTACAGCCTTATTCATGATTGCTAAGATGTGGAACCAACCCACATGTCCACAAACAGATGAATGGATTGAAAAACTGTGGCACATATACTCTATGGAATACTATTCAGCCATAAAAAACAAGGCCTTGGAATTTGATAGAAAGTGGATGAATATGGAAGATTTGTTGCTGAGTGAAGTAAGTCAGTCTTTGAAAGAGAGACACTGCATGTCTCCACTTAACATATACCAACTGCACTCTATGGTAGAAACTGAAAAACTCAAAAACATAAAAGTATTTAAAACTGTAATGGGCACTGGAGACTAAGTGGAAAGAGAGTGTGAGAAGGGAAGAGCATAGGAAATCTGGGGGGAGAAGGGAGAGGTAAGACACTTGTGGGACACAGACAAGGTTTATTATCTGCTGATGAGGATGTGAATGGTAGTCTCAACTGGGCTGGTCTGAGGTGTATATCATGCTGGGTAAAGTCTCTTCACAATCCAAACGATGTATAGCGATTTAATGTATGAATATTAATTTTAAAAATAAATAATAATAATATATTACATAAAGACTCAATATTCAAAATTAATTTTAAAAACTCAGTATTTAGAAAACAAGTAAATCAAAGGGAAATGTACAAAGAACTCAGTAAATAGTTTTCTAAAGAAAGCATATGAATGGCTAATAGACATATAAATAAATACTCAGCATCACTAATCATTAGTAAAGTATAGATTAAAAGAATTGTGACATAGCATCTCATACCTCTTAAGATAGCTATTCTTTCTTTAGCATATGATAATTTTTTATTTGTTAATTTTAATTATTATTTATACATTTAATCACTACACAACATTTAGATTGTAAAGAGACTTCACCCAGCATGATTTACACCTCAGTCCAGCCCAGTTGAAAATATATGCACGCCCTCACCAACAAATGATAAACCATAGCTGTGTCCCACAGATGTCCTACTTCTCTATTTTTTCCCCAAATTTCCTTTCCTATGCTCTTCCCCTCCCCCACTTCCCTCCCACACTCTTTTCACTTTGGCTCTAGTGTCTATAACAATTTTTTTTTTTTTTACCTACTATGGTGTTAATGTTTGTATCCCTCCAAAATTTCTATGTTGAAATCTACTTCCCAGTGTGAAGATATTATGAGGCAGATATTTTGGGAGTTAATGAGGACATGAGTGTGGAGCCCTCATGATTGAGATTAGTGCCTTATAAATGAGGCATGAGAACGATCCCTTACTCTTTTTCATCATCTCAGGACACAGTGAGAAAGTGACATCTATGGACCATAAAGAGAGCTCTCTGCAGATACCAAATCTGCCTGCACCTTCCTTTTTGACTTCTCAAGCCTCTGGACTATGAGAAATAAATTTCTGTTGTTTACAAGCTATTCCATTTGTGATACTGTATAATAGCAGCCCAAATGGACTAAGGCAGGATCATCTCCAGCATTTTCTCAGGCCTACTATGCTCCAGATCCTGGCTTTTATCATTAATTTCATCCCCTACAGCAGTGTAAAAGAATATTAACAGAAACTATGACTGAAATGTCAAGTAGTCAGGGCACCTCTAAAATACTGTACTACGTTTCTTCTCAAGGAGAGCAGTACAGGCCTATTGGCCCAGAAAGAAAGATAAAACAGATGGCAACAACTGCTGAATACTAAGGAATGTGGACTCTGAGCCCTGTGCAGTGGAAGTCTCCTGAGTACCAGTGGCATGAGAAAGCAGTTTATGTGGTTTAATCTATTAACTTCAACTGGGATTAGAAAGGAAGAAAGTAGGGTATTTCACTCCAGATTGTATACACTGTCCCTTTATTATCCCCTGTTATGGATTGAATTGTATCTCCTCAAAACATACGTTCACATCCTAACCCTAATACTTGAGAATATAGTGATACTTGAAAACAGGGACTTTACAATACAATCAGGTTGAGAAGAGTTTGCTAGGGCAGGCCCTAATCTAGTGATGCTTATCCTTATGAAACAGTGCAACTAGAGCAAACACACAAGGAAAAAAAGCCATGTGCCCACAGAGGGAGAGATTGGAAAAATACATCTACAAGCCAGAGAATGACAAGGATTTCCAGAAACACTAGAAGGTAGAGAAAAGAAAGGAAGAGTCGACAGAGATGGCACGGCTCTGCTGACACCTTGGTCTTAGACTTGTAGCCTTGAGAACTGTGAGATTCTAACGTCCTGTGGCTGGAAAGCACCCAGTTTGTGGTAACTTGTTACAACAGCTCTAGGAAATCAGTATGAATTTTGATACTGTGAGATGGCATGTTGCTGTAACAAAAATGTGGAAGTGGCTTTGAAATTGGGCAATGAGTACAAAGCTGGAAGAATTTTAAGGCACATGATTTTAAAAGCCTAGATTTTCATGAAGAGAATGTTAACAGAAACATGACTGTTTCTTCAGATAGCAGCTCAAGTAAAGTAAGAACATGCTACAGGGCAGTAGAGTGACGATGATCCTCGTTATAAAGTGGCAGAGAAGTTGGCCGAATTGTGTTCTACTATTGGGTAGAAAGCAGAACTTGTATTCAGCCATAAAAACCAACAAAACCCTGGCTTTTGACAGAAAGTGGAAGAATATGGAAGATTTACCGCTGAGTGAAGCAAGTCAGGCTATGAAGGAGAGACATTGTATGTCCCCACTTAATACATACCTAGAGTCTGCATTCTATGACCAAAATTGATTGACTAAAAGATATACAAACACAAGAGATGGGTGTAAATGCCAGATGTAGTGTGTGTGCAGGAGTGGGGCCTAGGGAAGGTCATTTGGAGGAGGGACACAGAGGAAGACCATTGATGCGACGGGGAGGTGTGGTGTCATCTGTTGAAGATATTTTGTTCAACAGGACTGTGGAGAAATGTTCACATATTGAAATGTTCACTTTGTAAGTGAAACAATATGATTGAATGTATATGAAATAATAAATAATGAATAAAAATAATAAAAGAAGAAAAAAAAGTAGAACTTGTGATTAACTTGAATATTAGCTGAGGTTGTTTCAAAGCAAAGTATGGAAGGTACTACCTAGTTTCTCCTTGCTGCTTCTAATAAAATATGAGAAGAAAGAGACTGGACTACAGTGCATCTATATGTAAGCCAAGGAATTCCTGGTACTTACTAAAAGGAAGAGGCAAGAAAGAATCTTCCCCTAGAGAGAGCCCTCAGAGAGCCTGGGCCCTACTAACACCTTGATTTTTGACTCCTAGAACTGTGAGAAAATAAGTTTCAGAGGTTTCACCCAGTTTGGTGATTTCTTATGGTGACCCTAGGAATCTACTATAGTATCTTTTTTTCCTTTTTTGTCTTCTTAATTTTTATCTCACTTTTCATATATTGCCTTCTATATGATATTAAAACATAAGTTGATATGAAAAGCAGTTAACCCATGTAAACTTACAATACTGCTTACTTCAGAGTTCCAAAGAAGAACTGGGAAAGAAACCCAAAAATTATATTTCCTAGGTCATTGTATTCTCTGCTTGGTACTGTTCCTCACTTCTTGAGGTTTATGAGAAGATTCACTGCATTGAAAGTAGTTTTCAGTGCTAGCTGACAAAAATAAAATAGGATTATAGAATATGACGAACACTGCCTGTAAAAATGTAATTACCACAGCATAATTCTGTTTAACATTTTGTAAGTAAGTTGTCTACTAATGATTCTTCACATATGTAAGTGATGTTACTGTGACAGTCATCTTCAGTGTAGATAATATGGCAGTTTCACAAACATAGATCATTCTTTTTTTATGCCATAGTGAAATGAGCACTGGATTTGAAATCAGGAAACCTAAGTATAAGTTCTATAGTTTCCCTGTGTGACTTTGGTCATGTGACTTTGTGTTATGCTTAGAATAATATGTTTATGTGTTACTGAGACCCATTCCCTTTCTTTAAATTCAACAGTGAACTTTACATTTTTCTATCAAATGTTTCCTCCCCTTATACCTCACTTTTTATCTATTGCTAACTTTCCTCCTGCCTAATTTTTGTTCCATCCCCTTTAACAACCTGATGATCTTCCCTTCTGTGTTGAGCAATCTGAACAGTGCAAACTTACTAGGATACATTCTCCCATATTCTTTACCCACACATCTGGCCCAGATGGACCAATGGACCATGAAAGTTTCAGTAATGTGAAAAGATGTGGCTTTCTCAGAAGATCATTTTAGACATTACTGTCTTATACATTATATTACTGAGACTGTTCTTTAGAGACTGTTCACGTCCCAGGTTTCTGTGTTTCTGCAGGTGCCTCCATCCCATTCCCCTTTACTTTACCCTTTCTGAACTCAGATTTTTTTTTACAGAAGTATCTAACTTTTGTCATCTATTCATAAAACACCAAAACAAACAAACAAAGGTTTTCTTAAAGAGGGAGAGAGGAAATTGAGGTCTGAGGGGTGCAATGATGACCTCCTGAATCTTAAGGACAATGGCAGACTATCAAAATAGAAAGAGCTGAGTAGGTTATAAAACCACCTCTGCCGACAAGTATTCCCAGTTTCACTAGCAAGAGCCAATCTCATAATCTAGAATAGAATACAAAATTCACATCAAAAAAAATTTTTAATTAGAAAATAGGAGTACACTATCCTTTCAAAACAAAAAGACCAAAAAAAGTGTTTAAATATACAGGGAATTCTTATGTATTCTTTTGAGAGTGTCTGTTCAGATCAATATCTTAACTGGATTATTAGGTTTTGGGGGGATTTTGCAGGAGAGCTGCTTGAATTCCTTATATATTCTGGTTATCAATCCTTTTTATGAAGTATAGTTTGCAAATATTTTCTCCCATTTTGTTGGTTGTTTCTTTTCTTTTCAATATTTCTTTTGCTTCACAGAAGCATTTCTTTTCTTTCTTGAAGATAGTTGATATGGTAATACCCTTGATTTGATTATTACATACTGCATGCATGCTTTGAAAAATCATATCATACCCCACAATGATGTAGAACAATTAAATATAAATAAGAAATTATAAAATAAATTTAAAAGTAAAAAGATAGGAAAGAAAACAAAAAATAAGCAAATACTGACTTACAAGTCATAAACGCAGGGCTGATAGTTGAACCTATAATTTTTAAATAAAGATAAATAGTAATTTTTAAAATTATATATATATATGTATATTTTATACTCACATACATTCCCATGACACTTTTCCCTAGGCTACACTGGCAGCACAGGGTTACTAACTCCAACTGAGAAGTTTACCAATACTTAATGCTTCCATTAGCCTAGTTACACTTGTTTTATTCCATGAGCTTCAGTAGTAGATCCTCATGTTAGCACATCAGCACTGGATGTACATCATATGTAATAATGGTGGAAAGCATGTATATACCAATTCAGCCACAATCAACATCTATGGTTTTGGGATGGGGAAAATATCCCTTCTGAGTCCCAAACTCTTTACAGATAAAAATATAGGGAAGTATAAGATTATCCAGGTTCAATGACTACTATGGTATTGTATAATACCATGATATTTAAGCCTTGCCCATTGAGCACATATCCTGGAACTGTCCTGTTGTCATCAACTATCAGCCCTGGCCTATAACCCACATGATTTCTCAGGTGTTGGTTGGAACATAGGCACGAGCCTACAAGGTGGTGCAGACTATGAAGATCTGCAAAGGCAGACCACAAAGGCAATACCAGTCCTCTGATTCTTGGCTTGAGGAGTCTGGTATGAGGGAGCCCTCTTCTCCCATGCCATTAAGTCCCTATGGTCACCGGAGTAATGTAAGTTACCAGCACTTACAGATACCAATTTTGTTTATCATGTGGCACAGAACAGCCAAGTAAGCAAGAAGCAAATAAACAGGCATTTTTCTCCTGGTTTTCTCAAAAAATCAGAAAATGGCTTTCCGTCACTCTCAACACCCCCCAGCTTCCTTCTTTATTTGTCTACGCAGACTTTTCATCACCCGAATTTTATTGCCATTCCATATTACTAATGATGGAAGGGGCAGAGAAGTAGGAGAAAGAATTAAAAGGCTGCTATAACCATCAAGTGATTTTTAGGAACTTGCAATTTGAAATAATTTTCTATCTGGTTTGCAAAACTTCTGCTATTATTTTCGTTTCTTCTTTTTGGTTTTAATTTGAAATTGTTTCTTTGTTGCTTCATTCTAATCATCCCATAAATGAGTATTCTTGGCTGCTTTATTATAAAAAAAAGAATGCTATAAATCAAACCATAACAAGGGATAAAGGAACAACTGTCATGCACATTTCAGCATGACACGGCATATTTTTTGTTTCCTATAATCTCCTATAACTTCATGAAAGAGCAACAAGAGGACTAATTGGAAAGTCACTGTGTATAGAACATGTATCCTGCCTCAGCCATAGCCACTTCCTGCTCCGTCTCCTCCCCCTTCAACTTTATCTGTTACTTAGAGTTGTGCTCATGTCACAGGCTGGAGAGGCTAGGTGACAGGGCCCTTATCCCCTTCTTTGCACCTACTGAAGTGTTTAGAAGGAACTGGAAGGGCAACCCTGGACCAAGAAGATAAGAGGCTCCCTGGAGACCACTCTGAACTGTGCTCGGGCTCCTCTTTGGGTCCTTCCTCTGACCCAAGGATGAAACAGGAGAGTTTTCCTCTGAGTCTCCAAACCCACATCAGAGTCTCATTTAGAGCAGGTACAACTGTTAGCACTTTTGACATTGACATGAAATGAACCAAATTAACTTTGCTCTAAATTGGAACAAATGCTTATGGGTGTTGCTACATTTTAAAATTCCAACAATAAAATTCTAAAAACCTAAGCAGCTAATAAACAGATGGGCAATTTCATTCTTGATGCATTCTTTTTTTTTTTTGGAGAGGTTTTTGCTATAGGGCACATCTACTCACCAGAAAGACAGAGAGAGACAGAGATATAGAAAGTGAGAAATCACCCCCCAGGGTGAACGGCCATGCCGCAATCCCTTCTCCTCTATCCTCCTTTCGGGATCTTGGGCACACATGCACATGCGCCCGGCGTGAGTTTAAGCCACCGGGTCCAGGATTTGAACTGCAGTTGGTTACATGGGGGTTCAGCAACATAGCCATTACACTAACTGCTGGTCTCAATACATTCTTTTTGACTATTGTTTATCAAAAGGAAAGATTATTTGAAATTTTTCACTTAAGTGACTACTAAACAATGACTACTTGGAAATACAGATTCTATCTTCTGCAAGTATAATAGATTTGCACTTGGTAGAAGACTAAGCACTTCCAGGTAAAGAAAGTAACCTGCAAGACAATGGCTGTGGCTATCTAGCTCCATATTTAGCAATGTTTTCTTTAATTATTTACTTTTTAATAAAATAAAATACAGAGAGGGAGGAAAAGGGAGCCGACATCCCAAGTGGGACATGATCACACTGCAATTCCCTCTCCATTTCTCCATCCTGCCAGGATTTGGGGCATGCGTGCACACATGCCCAACATGATTTTCCAGCCACTAGGGCTAGGATTTGATCCACAGTTAGCCATGTGGGATCCAGCTCCCTTAACCACTGGGTCATGGGGCTTTGCCCTTAGCAATTTTTTATTCTAATACAACAAAGAACAGTGAGAAGGGGAAAATAAATCTCTATAAAATTCATGCCCTTTTTCAGCAGGAAGAAGATGGGAACCAACATTGTGGCCAAGTTTTACCTAAATTACTGAGGGTTTCTGCTTCCTTAATACATTATGAGGAACCCTGCAGATTTATTACCAGGTGGAATAATCCAAACTGGTGATGACCTTCTTAAAAAGTTTCTAAAAATTGTCCTAATGGCATACAGCAAAAGGCAAAGCATCTGCTCAAGAAAATCTAAATTTTAGTAAAAATAGTAAGAATCTGTCAGACTTAGCCACTTCTTTCTTACCCAACTTTACCCTTTCAACTCAGCTTGACAAAAGTTCTACTCTGGGAAGGTGTGGCCATAAATTTGGGGCTCCTTCTCCCCTCAGCCGCCTTCAAGGGCTAGTGTCTCACCACCAGGAGAACCTTGGCAGTATATCTCATCCTCTCTAACTCTGGGTACAGAAACTGAATTTCTGGGGGATGCAGCTGGTAGTACTATGCTTCTGTTTATAATATGGAAACTCTATTCCAGGCACAGCAGGTTAAAAATGTGGGGCCCCAATTGCCCACATCCCAACTCCCTCATAGAGTGGCAACTCCAGGCCCAGACAGGCAAGCCTGGAAGAGCAGAGGCTCCTGTCCTCTCTCCAGGGCCCAAAACAGTGACTCAGGGATTGTGTTCAAGAGTAAATCTACAGTAACAGAAATTCAAACATCTCCCCCATCAAAAATGACTTTATACAAAACAGGATGTTCAAGTCAAAAGTTTATCTTAAAGATTTTGATAGCAAGCAATTTACAACAGACTGACAACATTAAGGGTGCTGCAAGAGAAACCTTAGGTCGGCTTATCAGAGAGAACCAGGGAGACACAAATAAGAAGGTACAGAGAAAACCTGGAAGATGCACCTTAAAAGCTACTCCTGCAAGGGGAATCAAATTGAGTCAGATCGGACTCTGGAACAACGCGTGCACCAGGGCGTTGTCAAAAACAAGAGCATGTCAACCAGCAATTAGTGGAGCTAAGAGCTGGATGAAATAATCGAGGCAGGCAGAGAGCTGAACAGAAAGTTTAGGGAAGGGGACAGACAAAGGCTGCACACTGACACAGCAGTCGTGCAAGGTGACTGTGGTATCTAAGGCTGCACCTCTGAGGACCAGCAGCCGAGGCTTCACGCTACAGGGTGTTCTGCCCTCGGCACAGCTCATCTCTCTCTGCCCTCAGAAATTTGGTCACATCTCTTGTCACAGATAAATCATACTCCAGATTCTCTTTTCTCCATAAAACATTGTTGTTTTATAACTTTTTGTAACCTGCATTCTCCTTAATAGAGTTTGTGAAAAGAGGATGTCTGTGGCTTATAACGATCAGTCCATATTAATCCAGCTCACGGGATGGTTATCTTACAGCCTATCCGTTATATTAACTCTGAAATTTCTCATCTCTTGTTAAATGAAAAGAAAATATGTATAGTAAGAGAAAATGTGCAAAATACCCTAACATACTGGTAAGTACACAGATCTATTTGTGGCCATTAAGAAATTGAGAAGAGAGAAATACTAATACAAACTTCAGGTTTCCTTTGGCTCGAAATGAGCAATAATCAAAACTTATTTTGGGCCAGTGGTGTGGTTTAGTAGTTAAGTGAGTCAGATTCCATGTGATCCACTGAGAAGTTCAAATACTGGTCCCAGTAGCTTGAAAATCTCTCCCGGTGCGTGTGTTTACATGCCCTAAATCCCAGCAAGATGAAGGAGGAATAGGGATTATGGCATGATCACACCCCATTGTGAGGTGCACACATGCTCTCTAGCAACAAAGAAAACAATGTTGTAATCATTTTCATCGTGGACGTGCTAAGTTTTCTATAAGATTAGGCTTTGAAAATCGCATGGCCAGGGTTCTGAAAGGTGGAGACAGGCAGAACACCCTGCACCAGGTACAGCACTGGTCTCTTTCTCAGCTGAAGGCAGGTGGCACTATCCTGAACTGGGCCCCTTGGGTCAGAGATTCAGGGGAATGTTCTCTTGCCGTGCCCTTGGGCCGGCACCACTCAAGAGATGCCCCGGAGGATCCTGAGCACAGTCCAGATTCCTGAAACACCCCCCACACACACAGCTATGTTTTCTTTTCTCAGCCCCCGCTCTGGTCCATTCCAAGCACATGCCAGGTACAAGGCAGGGGACACGAGCCCTGCATCCTCACCGTGCTGTCCTGTGAGGTGACCACAACCACATGCAATGGGAAAATCAAAAGGTGAAGGAGGTGACAGGAAATGGTTGTGGCTGAGGAAGGGAGCAAGTGGCGGTGTTCACGGGTAGGTTCATAACCCACAATCTTATTCTCATCACATGAGAAGGTTCTGGGAAATGGGCTGACACCAACTGTAGCCCACTCTTCCTGGGGAGTGCTATGAAAAGTCACCCTCTGCTCTCATTACCATATTACTTTTAATAGAATGGGACAGACATTTTCGTATATGAGAGGACTTCAAACGTTTATAGAAAAATAGACTTAAAGTAAGAATTTATAGTGGTGCCAAAAATTGAAATTCATGCATAGATTTATTGTAATGCTCATTTTCCATAAACTTTTTTATTACTTTTTTTAAATTTTGAAGTTAATCACTGTACATCTTTACAGCATACAAATTGGTTTTTCCCAGCACGAATACAGGGCATATTATTCAAGTCAAAGCTTTACTATATACATTATCGTCAACAAAAATCTTTTCATGTTTGTATCTGTTAAATGCTTCTCTTTTTTTCCCTGATCCATAAACATTTTGAAGTCCACTCATGTGCGTGAATACAGTCCATGGATTTAAAACAAAAGTTATTAAAATGTGAAGTAGGAAGAGGGAATAAAGAAAAGACCAGAGATTGTCCAAAAAAAAAAAAAAAAACCATAGTGCAAGCCTGTGAAGCCTGGATGGTGTAACTGGATAGCGTTTTGTTTTGTTTTGTTTCTTTAGTTTCCCACACACATAGGGCATGTGTGCTCACCAGAGAGAGAGAGAGACAGTGCAAGAGAAAGTGAGAAATCACCCCCCAGGGAGATGGTCACACCACAATCCCTTCTCCACTTTCTTCCTGGGATTTTTGACATGCACACATACATGCCTGGCATGATTTTCAAGCCACAAAGTCCAGGACTCAACTGCAGTCGGCCATGTGCAAGTCCAGGTGCTAAACCCACTACACCACCTGCTGGCTGTGGCAGTGATCTTCTTAATACCTGGCCAGATTCTGACCCTGTCTGGAACATTCTGTCTCCACCATTGCAGTCTTTGAGTCGCTCCACTTTCATGAGATCCTTGAATGGAGACACTGGCGAGTGGTAGTCAAGGAAAGAATGGGGCGACCCGAAACAGAGGGGTTGTGCAGGTTGCCAGGACCAGCAGTGCAGTGTCTCCTGGTTCCACCTGGCTCCTTGGTTATTCCATTCCAAGTGGAGAAGAAGGCTACCAAATGTGCCCTTAAATGTCTCCAGTTTGACCTTGCACTGATGAACCTAAGAACCAAAGTCACTCTAGAAACAGGCTTGTATTTGTGTTGTTCTCTGTGTCAGGCCTCTTAAAATTGAGCTCTCCATGCTTGTCTCTACCACGTCAACCCCTGGGACTAGTCACTTTGGTTTAAAATGTGTAGCTGTCAAATGTATGATGACAATAGCACAAAGTTCTGGTGGGGAAAATGAAAGTCTTCTGTGGGGAGAGTCTACTCTCTGTAGGGTGGTTTAGTAGTACTTGAAGACAGACGGTGGGCAGTTAGAGAAGTTTACTACAAATCCCAAAGCAGCCATGGGGAAGAGAGAGAGAACAAAACAAATAGTTGTAACTAATAAGGCAACAAAAATCGATAAAAATGAGATAAGAAAAATATTCTATCTAAAAGAAGGTATAAAAATAGAAAAGAAGAGAACAGATTAGAGAAATAGAAAATAGCCGAATGAGAAAGTTAAACCCAACTCTTTTACAAGTCGCGTGAAATGTAAAAGATCTCAATATTCTGATTAACAGTAGATGGTAGCCATTAGGTTAAAGCAGCTGGCAACCATGATCCCACATGGCCTACTGCATGGTTCAAGTTCTGACACGGTGGCTTGAAAATCAGGCCAGGCACGTGTGCATGCATGCCCAAACTCCCAAGAGGGAAATGGAGAAGAAGGGAGTGTAGTATGGCCACACACACCCCCCCCCCGGGTGATTTATCACTTTTCCCCTCTCTCTCTCTCTCTCCAACCTCTCCTTCTCTCTCACCCTTTCTCTCTTTCATTTTCACTCTTTCTCTCTGCAAGCACACATGTCTGATAGCAAACAAACAACAACCAAAAAAAAGATGGCTGCACTGGACAAAAAAGAAGAAAGCAAGGCCCACTTATATTCTGTTGTGCCTATAAGGAACCTGTTCTAACTCTACAGGCATACGCACATTAAAAGTACAAAGTAGAAAGGACAGACTAACTTCATAGTACTGATACAGGGAAGTTGAAACTGCTGTACTATGCCACACAAAGCAGGTTTCAGAGCAAACGGTATTACTAGGAATAAAGAACATGATCTCATGATGACAAAGGGACCAATTATTCAGGAGGACATCACAATCCTAAACTGTTGTGCCTCCAATTACAGAGTATGAAGATACATGAAGCAAAACTGATAAACCTGCAAGAAGAAATTCTACAATGGTACACTCCTGCAACCCCAGCTACACAGGAGGAAAAGGTAGGAGATAGTGAAGTTGAGGTCAGCTTGAGCAACCCTGTCTCTAAAAAGACTCTGGTTTTGTTTTGTTTTAATTTTGCCATAGAGTACATGTGCTTGCTGGAGAAAGACAGAGAGAGACAGAGACAGAGAAATAGATGGAGAGTGAAAAATTACCTGGCTTCCCCAGGGGGAATGACCACTCTGCATTCCTTTCGCCTCCATTCTCCTCTAGGGATTCGGAGCATGCACACATGTATACCAGTGTATTTTCCAACTGCTGTGTCTGGGACTCGAATCTGCAGTTAGCCAAGTGGGATCTAGTGCCCAAAGCACTGTGCCACCTGCTGGCCCAACCCTGTCTTTAATAAAAAAATAAAAAGAAGAGGGAGGCCAGCAGGTGATGTGATGGTTAAAGTGTTGGACTGCCACGTGGTTCATTGCAGTTCAAGTCCCAGACCTGGTGGCTTGAAACTCACATTGGGTGCATGAGCATGTGTGCCCAGAATCCTGAGGGGAGAATGGAGGAGAAGGGATTGCAGTGTGGCCATCTCCCTGGGGGATGATTTCTTGGCTTTTTCCTCTCTCTGTATCTCCAGCAAGCACACATGCCCTAGAGAAAAAAAAAAAAAAAAAAGAAGAAATAGATAATTGCACAATTAGAGTTAGAGATTTCTATACTTCTTTCTCAAGCTAGAAGACAGGAAATCAGTAAGAATATAAAGACTTGATCACACTATTAACCAAATAAATCCAACTGAGATTTATAGATTCTCCCACTCAGTGATAGCAGACTGCCCAATATTTTCAAGTGAACACTGACTGACCACTTACTAAAATCAACCATGTTCTACACAACAAAAAGAGTCTCAATAATGTAGAAAGAGTTGAAATAATACAAACTATGTTCTCTGATGACCAGGAAATTAATCATCGAAATATATCTGGAAACAATTTTCTAATATTTGGAAACTAAAGTTCATGTTTCTAAATAACAGGAGAGTCAAACAAGAAGTCAAAGGGAAATTAGAAAAATGTATTCTCTAAAAAAACGTATGCCTTATCTCATTGATCCTTGGGGTCGTTAGTGGTTTGTGTAACAACTGACGTAGCGGTGAATGCGTGTGCAACTGCAGCCTCGGGTGAGGGTATGTGGTAACCCTGGAGCCCTGTCATGTGCAAGCACAGTATCATGGAGAAGCAGGATGCAGCTACATTGCTCTCACGGATCCCACTTTAATGGCAGAGACTGTCAGGTATTAATGGTTCTTGCCACAGACTCAGGGACACAGAGTTATGCGTGTATTGAAAGTCTCATAAATGTACAGTGAGTGGATGGGAAAGGATGAGCATACAAACAGCAGGATTTCCCCAAAGCAAGAACATCTTTAAGACGGAAGTTAAAGATTTGCTTGGAAACACAAAGCATAGCATGTAAGAGCTATTATGTAGAACACAGGGCACATTAACTCAGTGGGACTTGGCTTGCTCCTCTGGGAAACAGGTTGCAGGAGATGGTGCAGTCTCCTGTACTTGAGGATCCCATGTGCCGGGTCACTCAGGTGTTTTCCAGCAGATCGGGGCCATTGTCACACAGGGTAGTCTCCAATGGGTTCTAGCACTATCTTCAGGGTGACTTTGGACCCTTCTCAGCCAGTCTAAAATGCAGATGCAAAACCAGGAGCCTGGACCTCTGGGTTCTCTTCCCTCTGCCTACAAAACAAGTACCCACAGGTCCCCAGCTTCTCCTAAACTGCCGAGGGTCTCACAGAGTGGCCAGTCTCTCCTCCTACATCACAAAGGGGAGTTCAACTATGGTGAGACCAGGAAGACACTGTCACCGAGTAGGCAGGTTCCCTAGGGGCCGCTCTGAGCAGACAGTTCTCCAGGACTGCAGAGCTTCTGATCCTAATGTGCACATCATAAGCCGAGCTGTGCCCTTACCTGTCCCAGTGTCCTCCTCCCCTGCAGGACACCGGAGGTGAAAACATCTGCTCACTGAACTTAGTTCCTGGAAGAGACAAGCTTATTTCTAAGTCCTATGACAATTGAGAGAGCCATTTATTTCTAAAACATGTATCTTCAGGCAGCAGCCCCTGATGGAGGCATCAATTTGTGGGGCTTGGCCATTGAAACGGATTACAGCCTAAAGTTAGCAAAGACAAGAAACAGGAACCAACAAGAAAATGTACTCTGAGAACAAATTTTTCAGGAAAGTTAAGGCAGAGTTCCAACAGAGAGGCCCTTCCCCTCCAAATTGCACATCCTTGTGCCCTAAGTGCACCCCATTTCCTCACTGGAAAATCTGGGTTCTGAGTCCTCTGACTTTGCAGGCACCGCTTTCGCAGGATATTGAGAAAGAAGCTCAGAGGGGAAGTGAGGGGCAGTGCTGTCCCAACTGGCTCATGCCAGGGACCTGCCCCCACATCATCCATGGCACCACCAGCACTTCCTGCAGCAATGGGCCTGTCGTGTGCTGTCGGGGGGGGGGGGGGAGTTGACAACAGCTGTTGCACGAC
>NW_006203470.1:394556-416470 GCF_000334495.1 Tupaia belangeri chinensis | reverse complement strand
TGACTGTGTGGGGGGGGGGGGGGGACTATCAGCCACAGGTGGCCTGTGATGGGCCTGTCCCGTGCTGTCCCGGGGGAACCATTAGCCACAGGTGGCCACTGAGCCCTTGAAATGTGACAAGTGTGAATATTTCCTGTCTGGTGAACTTGTCCTTAACAAGTAGTATTTTCAGCCTGTTTTGGTCACAGTCTGCTCCAATAAAAGGAGTCCTTTGATATCTTTCTCCATTGCTTAACATTCATTAAATTAAAATGAAAGGAAACACTAAAAATTCCACACCATATTTATATGCTAATGAGCATTAATTAATAAGAAAAGGATTGTCATTTTTACAGGTCAGGCTTGGGCTGTTCGAAATGATCAGTGAGAGAGAGAGATAAATGAGAAATGTTGTTTGTCAGTATTTTTATTTAACAAATACTTATTGAAAACCACCCTTTTGTTCAATGTTGTGCTTGTTACTATGGAATGCGGGACCCCTGGAGCATGAGCAGACCAAATAACAAGTGATCCACAGCAGAGCTGGCATGGTTAGTTGGTGGTGGGGTTGGAGAACAGGTGCTAGAGAAGACCTGTCTGGAGAGCCGTGGCCTGAGGCCTGAGCAGGAGTGAACTGGGCATTGGTGGGAGGGCTCCAGGGACAGAGGGCAGATCGGCACAGGCATAAAAGTTAAAAGGAGCTTAGGGATTCCAGGAACATTGAGGTCATTGTGGCTAAAGCCGTAAGGACCATTCCAAGGACTTATGCTATTTTATGCAAACAATAGGTAGCCACTAAGGAATTTAAATAGAAAACAAAAATTAAATTTTAGCTTTAAAATAACAGTTGATTTTAAAATCAAAAAGAGATTGAAGGTGCGATATCAGATAGGAGACACTGCCCACAAATGACAGTGGACTGAAAAGAAATGAGGCTGGAGAGAAATGTAGATTAGGAGTCTTGGATGTAGAATCATAGGGTTTGGTGATGGCTGAGGAGAGCGTGGGGGAGGAAGAGCTGCAGATGACCGCAAGGCTCTGCAGATCCACTGGCCGAAGGTGTTGCTGGGAACCAAGGCGGCAGAGCAGGCTAAGTGGGTCACAGGTTTAAGTCTGGCCACATTCTTTCTGAGATACCCATGAATCACCAAGCGGAGAAGCTTAGAAGGAGGGTGTGTAAAAATCAGAACTCTGAGGAGGGCACAGGCTGTGGACTACGCATGACAGGCATCACAGCAGTGACCCACTGTGGGAGGGAAGCTGGGGAAGAGACAGGTCCAGTACTGAGGAAGCAGGAAGCCATTTATGTTTGTGTGAAAGAGGTACTTACACATAGAGTGTGGAGGACAGTTCTGGGAAATGGGACAAGAAAAAATCAAAGTAGTAAGTTTAAGACAAAAATGAACAAGTTGCTACCTGAGGCAAGGATTTAATTACTTTCCATTTCCCTAGGAATGACAGAGACACAATTCTTTATTTATAGGACTTCAAATTACAATGGCTGCCCAACAGCGTAGTATGGGTTCCAACCCTGTGACCTGAGGAATGGCCGTGGTGAGTGGGTGCTCAGGGCTCCCCAGGCCAGGCTGCAGAGAGAACAGCAGACCGGGGTGGGGTCCCCATATGAGAAAGAAAAATATTTCTGACCCCTCTTTCTCCTTTTCCCTTCATTTATCCTGCTTTCATCTCCTTTGACCCTCTCCACTGTCCTCATGCTGCAGCCGTCAGAGCTAAGTAAGAGAGTGAGCGAAATGCCTTCTGGTTGGCCCAGGGCTTAGCACAGTGTCTTACCTCCTGCATCCCACAATCTGGGCACACCAGAACAGCTGCAGGTCGCCTCTTTCGTATTCATGCTCCTGCTCAGCTAGAGAATGACGGGGAAGAAGGACTGTGGGAGGAATTGCTCTTTCATTCGAATCTCGATTTCCCTACTCCTGGTAACCTCACTATAACCAAGAGACTGGTTATAGATTCAGGCTGTTATGTAACCATCTTGTTACTTATCTATAAGTGTTGACTTTGTCAGTTAAGCTTGTACTGATTTAGAAAACTATCCCACAATTTAGTAGCTGAAAACATCAATTATATAATTGGCTCTTGATTCTGGGGTCAGCTGGAAGTTCTTGAGTCTGCAGCTGCTTGGTTGTTCTTGAGCACCTGCTTCGTCATCTGTGTTGAGCTAGTGGTTACCATGCAGCTGGATGAGCTAGGATAGCCTCACCGACATGTCCGGCAGTTATCAGACTCTTGGTAAGGCCTGGGTGACAGGGATAACTGAGTCTTCCAGCCATTTTGAACTTAAATTGGAGAGCTAAATCTCACACTGCCGATGTCCCAAGGTAGGACTTTGTGTTACCTCATAGTTCCAGAGGGCAGAGGAGGAGATTCAGAATCAAATCCACCTGTTGCAAGAAAAGCACAGAGCAGAGCTGGAGAGGGAGAAAGCACGGATAAGATTGGAGTATGAACAGGAAATCAGAAAGCTGAAAGATGAGCTGGAACAGGGAAAGAGGAAGGCACAAATGGAGAGGGAATTGGCAGAAAAGGAGGCTTTCTATGGTAACAGGCAGAGAAATGCCAGAAGAGGAGTTGAGAGTCACCAGGGAATAACTGATGTAATTCTCAAAGTATTAGAGATGGTATCCTCTATTTTACTCTCTCTTTTTTTAATAAAAGAATTATTTTATTTGACTTTATTTATTTTAATATGATCAGAGAGGGACAGAGAAAGAGAGACAGGAACAGAGAGGGAAAGTGAGAAAGTAAGCCACCAGGTCCAGGACTAGAACCACAGTCAGCCATGTGGGAGTCAGTGCCCTTAAACACCACGCCAACTACCGCCCCCTATTTTGTCTTCCTAAGGATGCTTAACCCTAAAGAAATCTACCTGTATTTTCTGCATATTCTCTGGCAACATTGCCCCATGCTACTGATTTTTCAAGTTGGAGTGCTCTGATTTCCGTCTCTCAAGACTAAAAAGCATAGTGAAGTTAATCATTGGTAGTTAATCATAGGTGTTTGACTTAACAGGACATGGACGTATTCACAAATTGTCAATCGCCAAAGCAGAAAGCACTGATGCTCACTACTGTCAGAATTCTTCCTTAGACACACTGAGAAAAGGAATGTAGGTGACCGAAGAAAGTGACCCCAAGCTGTATATTTTCCTCCCAAGTAAGATTTTCTCCTCCATATTCTTTCTACATTGGCAGGTAATCTTCCCCTGTAGCTCCTACTACTTCCTTTTGCCTTTATGACCACAGTGGTCATCTTACCTATAGATTTTGTGAAATAGATCAAAGATAGATTCTTTATTTGCACTGAGTAATTTAATAGGTTGAAGTGTTTGACAACTTCTTTTTAGAGGAATGTTGCTTTGTTTCATTATATTTTCATGTAAAGTCTCAAATCTTCCTTAACATTTGCTATTGACGAACAAAGACTTTTCTGGAAAACAGATCTCTCAGAACTCAACTAAACAGTGATGACCAAGTCCCAAGAGGAAAGAAAGCAATCAATTTGACAAATAACAGAACAATGTTCGTTGTATGCAGATGTATCTGTGGAAACTCCTCGACCAACCTCAGTTTAACCAACATGATGAATAACCACTGTCTCCTTTTCTTGAAGATCAAACTGAGTGCTGCAATTCCACTTTCATCAGTCTACACCTTTGAGTGCTTGGCTAGTCATCTGCAGACTTCTGCCCTCGCCCAGTTGGCTTTTTTGTTTATTGTTACCATAATAAAAATTTGCAGTTCTCTCATATTTGTGCAGAATTGGAATCTGCTTTGTCTTGTAAAATGCGACTGAGATTTCCAGTAATTCAGGGATGAAGTTCACTATTTGGTAAAAGTTCAACATGATTTTGGAGCTAGATTTGGTCAACACCATGACTTTTCCCCTTCTTTTTCCTGGAAGGTTTGAGTCATACTCTCAATCCTTCCCTACAGCTGAAGATCACAATATTCTTGCATCTTCACTATATGCTGATGAAAATTATGTGTATCAAGGCTTCTGACCCCTGTGTGGTTTTGTTGGTGCAAAGGGCCAGCAGGTGGCATGATGGTTGAGGTACTGGTCTCCCACATAGTTGACTGTGGTTCAAGTCTCATTTTCCCTCTCTCTCTGACACTCTCTGATGACTGTAGCAAGTTAAATAATTAAAATGATAGTGAATAAAATAAAATACTAAAAAGAAAGAAAGAAAAATGTAGAGAGGTAATAACAGCTGGTCATGTAACACAGTGATTAAGCCCTGGACTTTGGGAGTCAGATCCTACATGACTGACCATAGGTCAAATCCTGGCCCCAGCACCTTCAGATATATGCCATATGCATATACATGCATGACTAAAGTCCCAACAGGATGGAGAAATGGAAAGGAAAAAATTACAATGTGACCACACCCCATTAAAACAGTTATCTCTCTCTGTCTCTCACAAGTATATATGCCCTCTGATGAAAAAATTTTAACTGAAAAAATTAAAAATATAAAAAATACATATACATATAGAGAGAGATAACAATGGCCAAAGTCCCTATTCATTTTCAACCTTTTCCTCACAAATAGTTTTTAGAAACTACAAAGCATGTTTCCATGTTCTACCAACATGTCCTGGTGGCCTCATGTGACTTACGTCAACTTTCCCTCATCTGTCATTTAAAATAGGTTCTTCAAGCCCTAAACTATTTTACCCCAAATAGAATATACATTCTCTCATAACACAAACAAGCTCAGGCTCACAAAATGTCCCAAAAAGCCAACAAAGAGATTTAGAAACAAATCCAGGTGGTATGAGAATATCATAGAGCAGAGCTGGAGAGTGGGAAAGGGCCCATATGACTGGAGTATGGAGAAGAAACCAGAAAGCTGGAAGATGAACTGGAGCATGGAAAGAAGAGCTCAGCATTAAAGAAAAGAGGTTCTCTGTGCTCTGAGGCAACAAAATGGCAGAATGGAAGCTACGAGTACAAATGAGCTATTTATATTAATCTTGAAGGCATTAGAAATTGCTTCCTTTATTTTCTCGTATCTATTTGTAGAAGATTAAACTTAATGGAAATGTGTCTATATTTTTTGCATACTCTCTGGCAAATAAACTGCTTCTGCCTTTGAAAAGCAGGAAGTCAGTAAGAGGCCCCTGTGGAAGCCCCTGAGAAGAGTGTTGCCTGTTTGCCCTCCATGGGAGAGGTAGAAGGAGGCAGATGGAAGGTACTGGATCAATACTGTGCATTGGAATTAACACAAGGGGAGGATGAGGTATGTTCCCTTCTTTCAGGAGTTTGGGGGTTTATACCTACTTATCTATTCATAGCCTCAACAGATAACTTTCCATTCTTGTGTCTGTTAAATGTTATGGGTTTTCCTGAGCCCCTCCATCTTAGCCCCCACTGTCCATCATCTCCTACACAGTCTATGGTATCTACTTGCCATCTCTGCTATCATATCTTCCAGTTTTCAGTTTCTGCCATAAAGTGAAGACATGGTATACATCTAGTGGAGACATGCAAAGTCTGCCTTTCATAGACTGGCTTGCTTCATTTAGCATGAAATCTTTATATTCAACCACTTTGTATCAAATGACAGGGCCTCACTGTTTATTACGGCTGAGTAGTATTCCATGGTGTATATTTTCCACATTTTTTTCAATCCAGTCATCTATTCTTGGGCATTAGGTTGATTCCATTGTGAATTGTGAATAATGCTGTAATAAACATGGATGTGCCAATGCCTTCTGATTGTTTTCCTATCCTTTGGCCAAAACATAGAGCCAACTAATCTTTAACAAAGGACACTAGACAATATAGTGGGGAAAAGTAAGTCTTTTCAAACATGGTGAACTGGATATCAACCTGCAGGAAAATGAAACTAGACCCTTATCACTCACCATTTACAAAAACCAACTCAAAGAAATGTAATACACTGTAAAGTTATATGTGATTCAATATATAAACAAGATTATGATAATAAAAAATACAAAAAAATCAACTCAAAATGGATCAGTGATCTAAATATAAAACCTCAAATTATAAAATTACTGGAAGAACACACAGAAGAAACTCTCAAAGACATTGGAGTAGGCAAAGACTTTTAAAAATACGCAGAAGTCAGGCCAGCCAGTGGCATGCTGGCTAACTAAGCTGCATCCCACATGGCTGACTATATAGTTAGAATCCCAGACCTGGTAGCTTGAAAAACCATGCCAGGCACAAAGTCCTGAGAGGAGAATGGAGAAAAAGGGACTGTGATGTGGCCATCTTCTCCTCCAAGGGAGTGATTTCTCACTTTCTTTGTCCTGCTCTCTCTTTTTCTCTTTCTCTCTCTCTCTCTCTCCAGTGAGTGCACATACCTTCTGGGATAAAAAGTTTAATCTGTTATTAAATGGAAAAAATATGAAGAGATAGTTCAGTGAAGAGGATATACAGATAGCAAATAAACACATTAAAAAAAAAAACTTCAACATCATTAACTATTAGGTAGTACACATTAAAATCATAACAAATTATCTTTACATAATTATAAGACTAACTAAAATAATAACTAATAAAAAAATGCTAGCAAGGACTATGAGAAAGTAAATCACTCATTCAGTCCTGGTAGGAATGTAGAATGTTACAGCCACTCTGGATAATCACTTGGCAGTATCTGTAAAAACTAACCATACCACTAACATACAACCCAACAAGTGAACTCTGGGGCGTTCATCACAAGTAAATGGAAATTCACGCCTACATGAAAACAAAACCTGTACAAATGTCCATGGCAGCTTTATTGTAATAGCCCAAACCTGGAAACAAAGGGTGAATGATTAAACAAGGTGTGGTATATCCACACCATACAATACAACTTGACAATAAAAAGGAATGAACTGTTGATACACAGAACGACATGGATAGACCTCAAGGCCATTATGCTGTGTGGAAAAAAAAATCTCCAAAGGTTATACTGTATAATACCTTTTATATAACACTTTTTTAATATTATTTAATTTTATTTATTCACTCATTTATTTTAATTTGATTAGAGAGAGAGAGAGAGAGAGAAAGTGGTAAAGCAAGCCACCAGGCCGGGTACTCGAACCGCGGTCGGCCATCTGGGAGTGTCCAGCACCTTAACCACCACGCCACCTGCTGGTCCCCCTTTTATATAACACTTTTTAAATCACAAAATTATAGAGTAGAAAACATTGCTAGGCATGAGGGATGTGGGAAGGAGAGGAGCTGACGTGACGGTTAAAGGGCTAGCACAAAGGAGATTGTTGTGGTGATAGAACAGTCTGTACCCCGATGATCATGATAGTTACACAAATCTACACACATCTAAAGAGAATGGAGGAGAATGGATCGTGGCATGACTATTTTCCAGGAATGTTTCTTCTCCCCCGCCACCCCCTACTAAGGAACACACATGCCCTATAGCAAATCTGAAAAATAAATAAATAAATAGAGTCCCCAATCTTATTTATCCCAGGCTCATAATATATTTTTACCCTGAAAATTTTCTGATTTTGTTTTTTTAAGGACAAAGGAAATCGAATGTATTATTTGTGCTATGTTGCAGTTGTGAGCAGGCTGCTGCAACACCCATAAAGCATTACTCATGAAGCATATCATTCTCAGAAGGAACCTTTGGATATAGAGGAGTAAGATATTCTCTCTGAAAGACTTGGTGGGGGGCCCTCTGGGAGTATTCATGGTTTGGACAGTCCCTCTCAGAATCCAGCCACCATGCTGAGAAGACCACTGCGTGAGCAGACAGACCTCAGGTAGGCACTGAAGTGGGCAGTCCAGCGGAGCTCCCCGCTGGCAGGCACCATCAACTACCAATCACATGAAGGAAACCTCTTGCACATTGTAGCTCAACTGATACCCCAGATGATACAACTCAGCTAACAGCACATGGATCAGGAGAACCCAAAAGCGAAGCCTAGCCAAGCCAAGATCCTGAGAGACAATAAAATAAAGGAAAAGGTATAAATAAATTACAGTTATATCACATACAAATCGATTTGCAAAAACAGATCAGTTCTCTCACATCATGCCTAGACCTCAAGCATGCATGTGTATGTTCCTGAAAATAAGGGTGCGCTTTCTTTTATTAGAGTAAATAACTACCTTACTTTGGTGAATATCATGAATCATTACCTAAAAGAGTGTCTGAGGCCAATAAGGATACAGAGCTATCCAATCGAAAAGCTACTGGAAAAATGGTAAAAGTAAATAAAGATGTTGACAACACAACAGTTTCCTAGAGTAAGATTCCACTAACATTCACATAAATTGCAACAAGCAAAGAAAATGCTATAGTGGAATTACCAAAAATATTCCATTTCTGATGGCTTTAACGTTACAGCCAAGCTTAGCCAAAGCAACAATTTTCTCCTTGCTGTGTAATTGCAAACTGCATCCCTCATGAATCACATGGAAATGGTCCATGTGGTACAGTCTACTTCAGCCTTCATTCAGCCATCCTGGTCCTATGTGGGTTTGGAAACAGAGGAGACAAATGGAGTGTTAAAAACCACAAATTTGTTTCTTGATCAGCAGCCTGCACTTTACATACTTTGGGGCCCAGGTAAGGAGGAGTGCAATTTAGCTGCTACATGTGTCCCCAGCCACGTGTCCACGATGGCTGTAAGATTTTGCATTCTACTAGCTCCATCCTGCACAAGACTATGTGCATCACATGCCTCCACACGAGAAAGGTGGAGGTTTTCTTAGTAGAAAATTTGGTTGTGGTATTTCCAAAAGAATTAAAAAACTCGGGACCAGCCATTCATGTATTGACTACATTGGGGGACTCCCATGTAGTTGACTGTGGTTCGAGTCCCAGACCTGGTGGCTTAAACTCATGCCAGGCACGTGTGAGTGCATGCCCAAGATCCTGAGAGGAGAATGGAGGAGAATGGATTGCAGCATGGCCATCCCCCCCTGGGGGGTGATTTCTCACTTTCTATCTCTCTGTCTCTCTCTGTCTTTCTGGCAAGTGCACGCGCCTTATACCAAAAACCTCTCCAAAAAAAGAAAAAAAAAAAAAAAAGAAATCAGAAACTTATCCAGTAGTTCTTAGTGCAGTGCCCAGAGAGGAACCAATAGTGCAATGACTTTGAGAACTCCAGTGAGGAGAATGAGCAAATTGATCCCAAACTGCAGGAGCAGCCACACAAAATAAGAAACTGTAAAGGCAGATTATTAGCCATCTCAAAAACAGCCCCTAAAAACAAAGGAAGAGTGAGGAGACAAGTTGCAAAACAGGAAGCACACCACGAAATATCTTTTCTCAGCAAACATCAAGAGACTGAGTTGGAGGGGAAAAAAAAAACAAGAACCTGAACAAGAAACTGAAAGCAATCAATTAACAGCAACTGGCAAATAGAGAAAAGAAAAGAGAAAGAAAGGAAAGGAAAGGAAAATAGAAAAGTCAGTTGGAGAAAATCCAAAAGAATACAGCCCTTCCCAGGAGCTAGAAGATTTAGAATTGAGTCACTTAGATATTTATTAAAAATAGGTTGGACACCAGCTATCCGTACAAGTATGTTTTCTTGTTAAACCTAATGGAGTACCCTGAACATTCTTTTGTGTTTTGTTTTAGTTTTTGCTATAAGGCATGTGCACTTGCCAGAGTGAGAGTGAGAGAGAGAGAGAGAGAGTGAAAAATACCCCCCATGGGGGATGGCCACCCTGCAATTTCTTCTCCTCCATTCTCCTCTCAGGATTTTGGGCATGCACACAAGTCACTGGGTCTAGGACTCGGAACATGCAGCCAAACATGGGGGATCCATGCCACCTGCTGGCCCACCCTGAACATTCTCATACCCGTACTTGATGTTCAATGATAATGTATCCTATTTTTGAATATAGGTGATTTTTTAATTTTTTTATCTTATTTTATTTCAAGGTGTTTTATACATTCAATCACGTCATTTAGTTTGCAAAGTGAATATTCCAACATGTTTACATTTTTCCCCAGTCCAGTTGATAATACTCTAAAGTTATCTTCAACAGATAATACCCCATTTTTTGTCCCATTAATGCTTTGCCTCTCCATTTTTCTCCTTAATATTCTTCCTCAGACTGTATTCCTTCACCCACATTCTTCCTGCACTATGTCTGGTATTCACAACCATTTACTGTGTTTCTATATCTTTTAGTCATTCAGTTTCAGTCATAGAGTGCAGAAACTCGGCTTATATAAAGAGGGAACATACAATGTCTCTCCTTCATAGCCTGGCTTGCTTCATAAATGTTTGTTAAATTGACTTTTCCAGATATTCAGTTTAATGGGGGAGGAAATGAAGAGTTTTACAGGTTTTTTAACCAGGGCTTGAAAGACTGAAAGAGAGATGCTAAAAGCATCTTAAACTTTCAAAAGAGGGAAAAGCAGAAGGAAGAATCATCGAAAATGAGGAAGGATGGCTATGTGCCAGCTCATACTCTGCAGAAACTCCAATAAAGTTTCTAAAACTTAAATTTAAAAAAAAGGAAAAGAGGAGGAGGAGACAAAGAAGAAGCTGAATCCGGGTTTTAGGCATGGGCTGACAGAAACAGTGCATAACTTCATGAGAATGAGGAAGTAAAGACTAAGGAAAAAGTCAAGGGAAACTTAGAAGTAGTGGGAGGACTTACCACCCTTACATGTTGTGTAATTATAGTCTGAACCGAATCTAACCAATTCAGCAAGGAGAAGGGACACTCAACTGACATCTGAGTGACAAGCCATAAATTGAGAGCCTTGAGTATATCGTATTGGATTACAAATTAACAACAGTCTTTGGTCCTCAAGGATTTCACAGTACACTTAGGGAAATAGACAAGAGCTAATAAGCACCTAGTCAGGTGTGCCTAAACGTAGAATTAGCACAAGAGGCACTGAAGTAAGCTATGAGGTCAGAAAACTTTGCTTACCAGCGTGTGATTTAAGATGAGTCCCTAAATTTAAATGAGGAAGTGGAATAGTCACACACAGCCTGGGAGTATGCTTAAGGGGGACGACTCTGCCAGAGGTGGGGAGACATGCAGTGGGGAAACAAGGCAGAAGAGGAAGAAGAGTGAGAGGGAAGAGTGGAGATGGATGCCACCACAGGAACGTACCAGGGAGACCCAATCCCTGCAGCAAGGCAGGAACACTAGCGCCCCACTGTGCTGGGAGCTATAGAAGGAGCACAATAGTGGCCAGCCTGGAAAACATGCTGAGGGTCTCGGGGGCTGGGGAAAATGGACCACAACATGAGGAGACCCTGTTAAGAGTTATATCTCTCTGTCTCTTTCTCTATCACTTGCTCACTTGCACTTTCTAAAAAAAAAGGAAAATACCAAGAAGTCTGGAATTTGTGATATTAATGGCAAGGCATAAAAGGGTAAAACTGAAAATACCATGATTATATTTTTCTCCTAAATGAGTATTTTTATAATAAACTGGTGCTGGATTTGGTCAAATGTTTTATTTCTGGGTCTATTGAGATGATCATGTGACTTTTGATCTTCATTCTATTAATATGGTTTAATACAATGACTGATATTTCAATATTAAGCTAAACTTTTTTTAATTTTTTAAATTTTTAAGATGTATTTCTTTTTATTATTTTTTATTACATTTAATCACATATATCTTTATAGTGTATAACATTTGTCTTTCCAGCATACCACGCATCAGTCAAGACAAAGACATTACTACCTACATCTGCATCATCAAATAGCTTTTCTTTTTTTTCACATTATTATTTTTTATTCTCATTATTTCTTTCTAAACATTCGATCACTATACATTATTTGGCTTGTAAAGAGAATTCACCTAACATGAAATACTTCTCAGATCAGTCCAGTTGAGAATACTATACACATCATCATCAACAGGTAATAAACCATTTCTGTGTCCCACTAATGTCATGCTTCTCTATTTGTTCTCGTGGTATCCTTCTCTATACTCTTCCCTTCCCCCCACCCATTCCACACTGTCTTCAGCGTCCATAACTATTTTCACTGCTTTTATGCCCTCCAATATTTCCATCTCTACCATAGAGTTCAGATTGTCAGTATATATTAAGTGGATACATACAATATCTTTCTTTCATAGCCTGGCTTGCTTCTTTCAGCAACAAATCTTCCATATTTGACCACTTTCTAACAAATGCCAGGGTTTTGTTGTTTTTTTCTGGCTGAACAGTATTCCAAAGAGTATATGTGCCACACTTTTTCAATCCATTCATCTATTTGTGAACATGTGGGTTGGTTCCATGTCTTATCGACCGTGAGTAATGCCACAATAAACATTGATGTGCAAGCGCTTTACTGACTGAGCATTCTTCTGTCCTTTGGGTAGATACTCAGAAGTGGGATTACTGAATCAAATTGTTTTCCACAGTGGCTGGACCAATTTACATTCCCACCAACAGTGTAGGAGAGTTCCCCTTTCACCGTTACCCTGCCAACATTTTTTGAAGTTTTAATTTTCGCCATTCTGTCAGGGGTTTGGTAGTATCACACTGTGGCTTTAATCTGCATCTCCCTTATAATGAGGGATGCTGAGCATTTTTTAATATGCTTTTTGGCTGTTTTTATGTCTTCTTAGAGAGAGACTGTCTTCAGCTCATTTTCCCATCTTTTACTTGGGTTAATCTTTTTTATTTTTTTTTTTTTTTCAGGTAAGTCGCTTGAGTTTCCTGTGTATTCTGGTTATCAGTCCCTTATCTGAGGCCCAGTTAATAAAAATAGTCTCCCATTCTGAGGGTTGTAGATTCACATTAACTACTGTGTCTTTTGCTGTGCAGAAACTTCTTACTCTGATATAGTCCCCTTGTCTATTTTAGGAATTATTGCCCATACTTTGAGAGTCTTATTTAAGAATAAGAAGTCTTTGTCTACACCAATGTCTCCCAGTTTCCCCAGTGTTTTCCACCAGTAGTTTTATAGTTTGAGGTCTTAGCTTTAGACCTTTGATCCATTTTGAGTTAATTTTTATTAATGGTGAAAGATGGAGATTCAGTTTCTTCTTTCTGCAGGTGGATACTCAGTTTTTTCAGTATTGTTTGCTGAAGAGGTTTTCCTTTTCCCACTGGATTGACTGGCATCCTTTGTCAAAAATCAGTTGCTGTAAGTTATGGGGTTTATTTCTGGGGTCTCTGTTCTATTCAATTGGTCCACCTGTCTGTTTTTGTGCCAATACCATGCTGTTTTGATCATCACAGCTTTATAGTATATTTTGGGGCCAGGAAGTGATATGCCACCTGCTCCACTCTTCTTGCACAGGATTGCTTTGGCAATATGATGTCCTTTATGATTCCAGACAAATTCTATTATTATCTTTTATAGATCTGTGAAGAATTTCTCTGGTATTTTTATTGTAATTGCATTAAATATAAAGAGTAATTTGGATAGAAGTGGCATTTTGATTATATTAATTATTTCAATCCAAGAACATGGGCTGTCCTTCCACTTTTTTACATCCCTTTCAATATCTTTTTTGAGATTTTCATAGTTTTTTTTTTGTAAAGGTCTTTGACTTCCTTAGTTAGGTTTATCCCTAGGTATCTTATACATTTTGTGGCTATGGTTAAAAGGATTCCTTTCTCCAAATCTACTTCATTCAACTTGTTCATATACAGAAATGCTATAGATTTTTGGATGTTGATTTTGTATCCTGCCACTTTACTGTATTCATTTACCACTTCGAGAAGTTTTTATATGGAAACCTTTGGGTCTTCTAAGTATACCATCATGTCATCTGCAAATAAAGATATTTTCAACTCTTCTTTGCCTGTTTGAATGCCTTTTATATTATTCTCTTTTCTGACTGCATTGACTAAGACTTCCAGCACTAAATTTAAAAAGCAGTGGAGAAAGTGGGTAGCCTTGTCTAATATCAGGGGGTTTTTTTACATATTCTTTTTTTTTTTTTTTTGAGAGGTTTTTGCTATAGGGCGTGTGCACTTGCCAGGAAGACAGAGAGACAGAAAGCGAGAAATCACCCCCGGGGGGATGCCACACAGCAATTCCTTCTCCTCCTTTCTCCTCTTAGGATCTTGGACATGCACACACATGCACCTAATGCGAGTTTAAGCCACCAGGTCTGGAACTTGAACTGCAGTTGACTACACGGGAGTCCAGCGACATAGCCATTACGCTATCTGCCGGTTCTTTCATTGGTAATTATGGATTTTCTTCTGTTTTGCTTTGCTTTTCTTAATTTTGTTTTTTACTAATTCAGCCTTTTTTTTTTTTTTTTTTTTTTTTTAGGTTTTTTCCACAGGGCACATGCACGCACTAGAGAGAAACAGAGAGAGGAAATGTGAGAAATTTCCTCCCTTGGGGGGATGTCCACATCACAGTTCTTTCTCTTCCATTCTCCTCTGAGGGTTTTGGGCACACACACACACACACACACACACACACGTGTCTGGAATGAATTTTAAGCCACCAGGTCCAAGATTCACATGGTCTACTACATGTTAGTCCAACAATGTTACCATTACATCATCTGCTGGTCCTTGCATAGTATTTATATATATATATGTATTCATATATATATATTTTAACTTGTTGTGTCTTTGAATTTTAAATGTGTCTTACATACAGCATATAGTTGGATCATGTTTGATTTTTAATTCATTCCACCAATCTCTGCCTTTTGATTGTCATGTTTAATTCATTTATATTTAGTGCAATTACTGATAAAATAAGCGTTATATCTACCATTTTGCTATTTGTTTTCTATATGTGTTCTGTATTTTTTTGTTCCTCTGGTTCTCTATTACTGTCTTTTGTGTTTAATATATTCTGGTATACTATTTTAATATCCTTGTAAATTATACTCTATTTTAAATATTATCTTCTTATGTCTTCTTAGTAGTTGTCATGGAGATTACAATTTACATTTTAATTTATTAAATCAAGCTCAAGTTAATTGCAACTTAATTTAAATAGTATGTAAAACGTTGGTCTTATATAGCTGTGTTCTCTCCCCTTCCTTTGTGCTATTATTGTCAGATAAATCACATCTTTACAGATTAAGTGCCTATCAATATGAATTTATAATAACCACTTTATACATATTTTAAATCAGATTGGAGAGGGAAATCTACAACCAAGCACTGCATTTACACTGTCTTTTATATTTATTTATGTAGTTTCTTTTAAAGGTGTTCTTTATTTCTTTATGTGGATATGAGTTATTGCCTAGTGTCTTTTCATTTCAGCCTGAAAGACTTCATTTAGTATTTGCTGTAGGATAGGCTTGCAAGCAATGAATCTTTCCATTTTTGTTTATTTAGAAATGTCTTAATTTCTCCTTCATTTTTGAAGAAAAGTTTTGTCAGATAAAGAATTTGGAGCTGGCCTAGTCACAGTGATACAAGTGGGAGGTCACTCCTGCACAGTGGCTGAAGTCACATGGTAGAACCAGGTGTGGTTCCCCATCCAACAAAGTCAGCCAGGCTTAGTGGCATGCACTTGTGATATTAGCCAACTGGGAGAATGGGGAAGGAGAATTTGACATTGTGAGACCAGGGCAGGAGAATCTGACACTGTCAAAATTACCACTCTCTCTATCTCTTCTTCCTCTGCCTCTCTCACACTAAAAAGTAAACAAATAAAATCAAATAAAAAAATAAAAAGAGGGGACTGACAGTATCTTTTTTTCAGCATCTCAGTGTGTCGACCTACTGACTCCTGGTTTGCATGGTTTCTGATAGAAAACCAGCTACTTACTATTCTTGCTTAAGATCTCTTACATGATAAGTTTCTGCCTTGCTTTCAAGGTTCTTTCTTTTTATTTGTCTCTTGATAGTTTGATTACAATGTGTTCAGGTGTGGGCCTTTTTGAATTTATCCTACATAAGTTCATTGAGTTTCTTAGATGGGGAAGTCAACATTTTTCATCAAATCTGAGAAGTTTGTAGCCATTATTTCTTCAAATGTTCTTCTCGTGTATTAGAGGGCATTTATTCCTTCTGAGACTTCTCATATATGAATGCCAACATATTGATAATATGCCAGACTTGAGCAGATTCCATGGCTTGGTGGTTAAGACAGCTGATCTTGTAAGGCCAACTATGCAGTAAGTCCCAGATCCGGGGACTGGAGAAACATGTTGAGTGTGTGTGCACACGTGCCCACAATCTTGAAAGAAGGGAGAGCTAGAGAAGGGATAGCAGTGCGACCATTCCCTATGAGGTTGTTTTCTCCTCACTCACTCTCCTGTCTCTCTCAGAGGAGCACAAACACCCTACAGAAAAAAAAAAGAAAAAGAAAAAGATTACACTAAAGCCATAAATCTCTGATGTTCTGTTTTTTTCTTTCTCTATTTTCCCTTTCCTCAGATTGTGTAATCTTAATTGACCTGTATTCAAGTTCACTGATTCCTCCTACTGCTTGTTTAAATTTGTGTTGAGCCCTGTAGTAAAGTTCTCATTTTATTTATTATACTCTTTTCAATTCCAGACTTTCTATTTAGTATTTTTATATAATGGGTAGTTCTGTATTGGTATTCTCTATTTTGTAAGACATCGTTCTCATAGTTTCTTTTAGTTCTTTAGATATGGTTTCCTCTAGTTCTTTTGACATATCTTAAACAGCCGATTTAAAGATTTTTTATTTATAGTGAATCCAACATTTACCTGGGCTTCCTTAGAAATAGTTTCTACTAACAGCTTTTTTTTTTTCCTGTATATGGGTCATACTTGTGCAATTCTTTATCTTTATGTTGTTGTTGTTGAAAACTAGACATATTAAATAATAAAATGTGGCAACTATGGAAATCATATCTTCCCTATCTCTCCACCCCAGGGTTTGTTGTTGCTGTTGTTGTTTGTTTAGTGTCTTTTCTGAACTAATTCCATAAAGTCTATTCTTTGTCATGTGTACCCAGTGAAGTTTATGCTCAGGTAGTTTAGTGGTCAACTAATGATTAGACAATCCTGAAACTCTTGGAAGCAATAAGTCCCCCAGTCTTCACTAAGTAACTCTGTGTGTCTTCTTCATTTTCAATAGTTTTTCCAAAAAAAAAAATTTGGGGGGGACCAGCAGGTGGCATGGTGGTTAAGGCACTGGACACTCCCATATAACAAACCATGGTTCGAGTCCTGGACCTGATGGCTTGCTTTTGCACTTTCCCTCTCTCTCTCTCTCCCCCTGTATGTCTCCCTCCTATCAAATTTTTAAAGTGATAATAAATTAATAAATAAAATTAAATTAATAATTCTTTAAAAAAAAAAAAGAATTTTGGGCTGGCCTGTCACCACAGCTCAAGTGGAGGGCGCTAAGAACACTGGTGAGGCAGTTTACAATTCTGCCTTCAGTTTCATTTTCTGCTATACAGAATCCCTCAGTCAGCCCAAAATGGGAACTTCAGGCCTGCTCACATCTTTCCTGTGCAGTTTCACAGCCCTGGGTGTGTACATAGATCTATGCATTTATGCAGCCTTATGGATTCCTGACAATATATCAAAGCTTTTCATAGTCACCAATGGAATCTCATTCCACAGTATTTCCTTTTAAGCCTTTTGTTTAACCTATTGTTTCCTCCAACTGTTTTCCACTGCCTCATGCAGCCATGATGCTTAGCAATTGTTTCCAGATGAGCACCCATAAAGAGACTGTTGGAAATGGGAAGCTCCATGTCAGGTAACAAAAGAAAACCTTGCTAGTGAGATCTTCCAGGAACCACCGGACAGGTCCAATAATAATAGTCCTCTAAAAACAGGACTTTGAAGAAGCTCCAACTTCATTTGACCCCCTTTGGTGGCTACTACTTTTCACTGATTATAGTTTATTGGGTTTTTTTTTTTTTTGAGAGGGTTTTTTTGCTGTAGGGCGCGTGCGCTCGCCAGACAGACAGAGAGAGACATAGAGACAGAAAGCGAGAAATCACCCCCCAGGGGGCAATGGACACACCGCAATCCCTTCTCCTCCATTCTCCTCTCGGGATCTTGGGCACGCATGCACACGTGCCCGGCGTGAGTTTTAAGCCACCGGGTCCGGGACGCGAACTGCGGTCGACTACGTGGGAACCCAGCGACATAGCCATTACGCTAACTGCTGGTTCCCTAGTTTATTGGGTTTTAAGACTACTGCAGACTTGCGGTGATGAGCATGGGACAAGTTGAAACCACAGAACACACTGCTCTTACTATTTTTCTTGAATACATATTCCTGGGATTGCTGTAATCCTATGATGCATATCCAGAGTGCTGAACAAGTTTATTCCATTTCAAAAGTGCTCCCAGATCCTGAGAGAGATACTGAACTTCAGCTGTGAAATATTGATTTCCTTGACCGAAAATGAAGATTTTCTGCTGAGGCTTCTTACTCCAGATTCATTTCTTATGGGAGGCACAAACCCAGGCGAGGCCCATCTGAAATGGACACTAAACTTCAGCTGTGAAGTGTGATTTCCTTGACCGGAAGTGAGGATTTTCTGCTGAGACTTCTTACTCTGGATTCATTTCTAGTGGGTAAGGCTACTTCTGCCTCCTTCTCTCCATTTCTCTCTGTCTCTCTCTGTCTTGCTGTGTCTTCCTGTGACTTTTTTTTTTTAAGGCAAAGTATTCTCTGGGCTCTCAGGTCCCTCCTTTATTGTGTTAATTGATGCCTTTCCATATTCCATTTAGGAAAGACACAAACCCAGGTCAGGCCTATCCTGTGATGGATACTAAACTTCAGCTGTGAAGTATTGTTTTCATTGTTTGCTTTTTAAAATTAAAATCCAACTTTTTCATCATCTTTTTGGTTTTTTCTCCTTTTTATTTTTTCTTCTCCTTTCCGCTTATCTAATTCATTGGCTGCTCAGCCTCTATGCATTAAGTGTCTAGACAGGTCCAAGTGAACAGCTTCCAAACATCTGAATATGATTAGGGTCAGAATATTCCTCTATTTTCACTGAATCTGATGCACAAAGAATGATAATGGGATGGAAGAGAGATTGCAGATCACTTCCTTCTGCACGCCTCTGAACACTCAGATTGAACTTCAAGAATTGGGAAGAGACACACCATCCATCAGATGACTGGAAATCATTGCAGGGTCACAAGAAATATGAGAGAGCAAGAAAATTCCTCACTTCCAAGGAAAAAGAATAACTCCTCTTCATCCTCAGACAGTACAGTGAAACTCATGGAAATGTCTAATAAAGAATTTATGATATTCTGGGACCAGCAGTTAACATAATGGCTACGTCGCTGGACTCCCATGTAGTCGACCGCGGTTCGAGTCCCAGACCCGGTGGCTTAAACTCACACTGGGTGCATGTGCGTGCGTGCCCAAGATCCCAAGAGGAGAATGGAGGAGAAGGGATTGCAGCGTGGCCATCCCCCCTGGGGGGTGATTTCTCGCTTTCTGTCTCTTTGTCTCTCTCTGTCTTTCTGGCTAGTGCACGCGCCCTATAGCAGAAACCTCTCAAAAAAAATTAAATAAAAGAATTTCTGATATTCATAATGACAATACTAACAGAGATGGAAGAGAAGAGAGACAATGAACTGCAGAAGAGGTAGGAGAAAGGAGCTGATGAATTCCAGGAGGTGAGGAAATTCTTGCAAGATCTAAAAGAAGAAATTCACACTATAAAAAATAATCAAATGAACCTGTTAGAGAGAAAGGCTATAATACAGGAACTCAAAACCTCCATTGAAAGAATTAAAAGCAAGATAGATCATACAGAAAATCAAAGATTATACAGAAAATCAACTCTCAGACATAGAAGATGGAATCACTGGCCTAGAAAACTCCACCATGAAGACTGAGAAAATTGCCCCCCCCAAAAAAGAGAATAATATACAAGAAATACTAGATACCATCAAACATCTAAACATCCTGATAATTGATATCCCAGAAGGTGAAGAGACTCATAAGGGCATTGATAATCTATTCCATGAAAGCCTGCAAGAAAAGTTACCAAACATAGGGAGGCATCCAAATATCCAGACCCAAGAAATACAAAGGACCCCCAAATAGAATTAACCCAAGAAGATCTTCTCCAAAATACATTATAGCCAGACTGACCAAAACCACAAAGACAAGATAGTAAGATTGGCAAGAGAGAAATAGCAAGTTACCTGCAAAGAATATTCCATCAAGCTAACAGCAGACCTCTCATCGGAAACAATGCAAGCAAAGAATGGGAAAATATATTGAAAGTGTTAAGAGAAAAGCAATTTCAACTGAGAATACTGTATCTGGCAAGAATATTCTTAATATGGGAACAAAAGAACATTCTCAGATACAAAAAATTCTGAAAGAATTTACCAACACCAGACCAGATCTCCAAGAAGTTCTCAAGGGAGTGCTATATCAAGACACACAGAAACAAGAGTTCAAAAACTAAGAAAAGGGCCAACTTAATTGTAAGGACAAGTCTGGAATTAAATATTATATCCCAGAATTTAGGCGGGTAGATCGAACCACAACAGAAGATAGATTAAGTACATGGGACTTAACTGGTTAAATAGAATTTTAAGACTTTTGCCTAAAACATGCTAATTTTCTTCTCGACTTTGTTTTCCAGTTTTAAGGATTTTTGTCCTGTCTTGAGCTGCCGATAGGTTCATGTACCTGCTATTTGAACAGAGTCCTAACATGTTTTCTGGCTTTAAGTTTTAAGCAAATTTCCTTAGAATTTCTTTGATTTATTGAAGCTAAAAAATGCTTTTCTTGAAATATAAATATATATCTATATATATATTTATTTAAAAATACAAGAAATGTATTCACAGATATGTATATCAGCTAAACTTGCTATTGAAAGTAGTTAGATTATTTAAGAAATTTTGTAAATCAATAAAATGTGGGGATAAAAAGTAGTGGAAAACAACTGTGGACATCTGAGATGGTGTGGGAGGAGAGTGGGAAGTGGCAGAGGGTGAGAAATAGGAGTTAAAAAAAAAATATATATATATACACATACATACATATATATGTATGAAACTAGAAATGGAAAATTATTGGTGATAACATGTATGATTAAGCCACTATGCAGTATATTCTGGATGAGAAATCACATTTTGTATGCTGTGACAATGCTCAGGGAATGAATGTAAATTAATTAATTTTTTAAAAATGTTTCAAGGGACCAGCAGTTGGCATAATGGCTATGTTGCTGTACTTCCATGTAGTCGACCATGGTTCGAGTCCTGGACCCGGTGACTTAAACTCACACTGGGCGCGTGTGCGTGCATGCCCAGGATCTCAAGAAGAGGAGGGAGGAGAAGGGACTGTGGTGTGGCCATTCCCCTTGGGAGGCGATTTTTCACTTTCTGTCTATCTCTCTAGCGAGTGCATGTACCCTATAGCAAAAAATCTCTCAAAAAAAATTTTTTTTCCCAATAAAATTACAGTGCACTTGTCACTAGATTCTAGCTTTTCCATATTTTTAGTTTTAAGATATTTTGTGAATCAATGAAATGTGGGGAAAAGTTTAGTATGGAAGAGAGAGAAGGGAAAGGGGAAGAAAAAATTAAGTAAAAGTATGCTTAATTGACAAAAATATGAGAAACTGTTTGCTGATAAGTTATAGAGTAATATTTTTGGCTTGACTGACATGCATAGCATTTGTGCTGGAAAAAGAAATATTGTACACTGTAAAGATGTGATTAAATGTAAATAAATTAATTAACTTGAAAAATTTTAAAAAGTGTTCCCACTTTTTCTGGTAGAAGTTAAGTTTTGGGAAGGCCTTACTCTGTCATTCTGATATGACCTCATGATTATATTGAAGCCTTATAAATAAAATTTTGCTTGCAATGTGAGGAATAATTAGAAGAAAGGAAGACTTGGGACCAGCAGTTGGCATAATAGCTATGTCGCTGGACTCCCATGTGGTCAACTGTGGTTTGAGTCCTGGACCTGGTGGCTTAAACTAACGCTGGGCAAGTGTGTGCATGCCCAAGATCCCTAGAGGAGAATGGAGGAGAAGGGATTGTGGCATGGCCATCCCCCCTGTGGGGGGG
>NW_006203470.1:386294-394339 GCF_000334495.1 Tupaia belangeri chinensis | reverse complement strand
GAGAATGGAGGAGAAGGGATTGCGGCGTGGCCATACCCCCTGGGGGGTGATTTCTCACTTTCTATCTCTCTGTCTCTCTCTGTCTGTCTGGCGAGCACACGCACCCTATAGCAAAAACCTCTCAAAAATAAATAAATAAATAAATAAATTTTTAAAATTTTAAAAAGAAGGAAGCCTAGGGACCAGCAGATGGCATAAGGTTATGCTGTTGGTCTGTCACCACGTAGTTGACAGTGGTTCAAGTCCCAGACCCCATGGCTTAAACTCACACTGGGCATGACTGCGTGCATGCCCGAGATCCCAAGAGGAGAATAGAGGAGAAGGGATTGTGGTGTGACTATCCACCCATGGGGTGATTTCTCACTTTCTGTCTCTCTGTCTGTCTCTCCAGAGAGTGAAGAAGAAGGAAACAAGCATAAAACAGGTTCAGATCCAAGAGCCAGAGGCAACAATCCAGATCAGAAATGACAAAAACCATAGCTAAATCGAAAATGAGGGCAAGGAGACTGGGTGTTTAGAGAGATGTGAAGCTAGTATAGCCCATAATGTTTTGTTACTTGGTAGAGGAAAAAGTCAAGGTTCCTTGCTTGGGTAGCTTGAAGCATGATAGCTGCATTCCCAAGGTGGGGAACCCAGAGAGGAGGGACAAGGTAGCCAGTGGAGCCAAGAGTGGTCCCCATGAGAACCTCACTGCCTAGTGGAAGCAGAAAAAGTCAGAGGAAACACCAGTGGTTGACAGATCCCCAGTACACAGTAGACCTGGCAATGCTGACTGGAAGTGCTGCCAGCTGTCTAGCAGGCAGTACCCCGCCGAAGATCTGGATTAGGAAAACAGATTCCAATCTCACGGTACATGCCACATAACGAGCGACAGGGACGTTCAGGAGCTAATATAATTCATCCTCTGGGTAACCTCAGAAATATATCACAGGAAAACAGGAACACACACGCTTGAGACCTGAAGTGCTTTAGTAGCCAGTAAGATGAAAGGTAGGAAAACACTCATAATTTTTGTTGAAGGGCTTAAGGTTTGAAACTTAAGGTTACTGAAAGACTAACTACAAATGAACTTCTTTTTTTTTTTTGGAGAGGATTTTGCTATAGGGTGTGTGCACTCACCAGAAAGACAGAGAGACAGAAAGTGAGAAATCACTCCCCAGGGAGGATGGCCATGCCAATCCCCTCTCCTCAACTCTCCTCTCAGGATAGTGGCCACTCATGCACACATGCCCAGCATGAGTTTAAGCCACTGGGTCCGGGACTCGAGCCACGGTCAACTACATGGGAGTTCATCGACATAGCCATTATGATAACAGCTGATCCCTACTCACGAACTTCTTGAGGCTCTTTGAGGCATAATGCCCCAGCCCAGGCTTGAACAGTTTTAATCTAGTCTAAAATGGCCCTATTATCTGTGGGTCAGGAAACAGGCCTACCCCGCCACCACCTGCTAACGTATGTGAGGACAGCATTAAATGAAAAGCAGTAACAGGAAACGTTGGTAGCTGAGAAATGCATCGTACTGTTCACAGCTCAATTTTACACCAGCTCGTTAAGTACATCCTCTGTCTATTCTAGAAATGCAAGAGTACAGGCCACAGAGGTTTCTCAGTAATGTCAGGTTGCCTTTTTCAGGACAATGGGAGAGGATGCATGTCAATGCCTTCATCTTGAGGGAGGATGATGGCAGGCAGGAGAGGCCAGAACATCAAGTCCGTGGTACAAACAAATGGAATGATGGAACAGGAAAGTGAGGCTCTTTATTGAAAAGGTGGATGTTCCATGTAAGGTAGTAGGAGAGGAGGTCATAATCAAGTGGCCTTGGGATTCTTCGAGAAAAATGCACTGTCTTCCAGGCTCCAGATCATGCCAACAGCTCAGCCTAGTCTCTTTTAGGAATTTAGCCAAATTTAGGGAATTGCCTATCTTTTGTACTTAGAAAACGTTTTTGTTATCTTTAAGCTAAATTCACCCCAAAAGCCTGGTCCTTCAGCATATCTTTCTCAGCATAGGAAGACAGACAGTGAAGTGGAAAGAATTGCAAGTGGCCATCCCCCCAGGTGGTGCTTTCTCACTTGCTCTCTCTCTCTCTCTCTTTCCATCTTTCTCTAAGCATGCAACCTACAGCAATAGTTTTTTGTTACCTTTCCCACTCTCCCCACCCTGAGGAGAGCAGCACCAACTGGACATCCTGCAATATGTCACGTGGATCCATTGCATCAGGGTCTCAGCATCAACACTGCTGACATTTGGGGCCTTCCATGTAAGGTAGTAGGAGAGGAGGTCATAATCAAGTGGCCTTGGGATTCTTCGAGAAAAATGCACTGTCTTCCAGGCTCCAGATCATGCCAACAGCTCAGCCTAGTCTCTTTTAGGAATTTAGCCAAATTTAGGGAATTGCCTATCTTTTGTACTTAGAAAACGTTTTTGTTATCTTTAAGCTAAATTCACCCCAAAAGCCTGGTCCTTCAGCATATCTTTCTCAGCATAGGAAGACAGACAGTGAAGTGGAAAGAATTGCAAGTGGCCATCCCCCCAGGTGGTGCTTTCTCACTTGCTCTCTCTCTCTCTCTCTTTCCATCTTTCTCTAAGCATGCAACCTACAGCAATAGTTTTTTGTTACCTTTCCCACTCTCCAGCCTGAGGAGAGCAGCACCAACTGGACATCCTGCAATATGTCACGTGGATCCATTGCATCAGGGTCTCAGCATCAACACTGCTGACATTTGGGGCCAGGACATTCTTTGCTGCGGGGGCTGCCCTGTACATCGTAGAGTGTTCAGCAGCTTCTCTGGGACCTATGTACTACTACGTGTCAGAAGCACCCACCGCATATTGTGACCACAAAAACTCTCCAGAAATTTCAGATGTCCCCTGCAGGACATAAGCACCCCCCTTGTCGAGAAAGAGCACATCACACCAATGCCATCACACTGAAAAGGCAGGAGGAGCAATGGGTGGCCAGCGTGCTAGTGGACTTGGTAAGACATGTATGTTTGAGAGAGTGGAAGGCCAATTCTAGACTGCCAGCTCGAAAGGGTCCTCAGTGAGGACAGGGCGTCACCATCTGGGATGCGGCAGACATGCTAAATCAGTGACATCAACATGGTGCTATGTCTCTAGTAAAAATAATAAATGAGTTTGAGAATCAAGAGGTAGAAGAAGCAAGAGAGGCCACACTTACCATCATTCCCCATACCCCACTGGAGGACTTTCTTCTTCCTGTTCCTCGGATCTGAAAGTTAGATTTCCCATCTACAGCAAAGGTTCACTGGCCTATGAGCAATGGCTGCCACCTGGACATTCTGGGCTCCCTGTGTCCAGAAACCAGCAGCCATGAGGAGTGGTCTCTACTAAATGAGAGAAGGAATGCTGCTATGCAACATGGCACAGGTACTTCCTGCATGGTGACAACTGTGAATGGGTCACTGCAGCACCTCTAGCCTAGAGTGTGGTTCTAGGGACTCTGTCCAGTCCTTCTGGGATGAAGGCTTAGGTCACTCTAGATGGTCAGTGCTGAGATAAGTGAAGGTAAAAGCAGACGGTGAGGAGAATCGAGAATGGACAGTGGAGGAGGAAGACCAGTGACAATCTGCGATGGAACGTAGCAATGAAGGCTGTGGCTCACCCCCGGAATCTTCTTCTTCTAGTTCCCTCTCAGGAAGAATGGAACCTGAAGGAATGGATTCCCCAGACCACATGGAGAAGTGCATGGGACATGCTGGCCAACTGTGGAAGCGATGGAGGTTTGCTCCTCAGGAAGGCTCTCTCTCCCTTCAAGAACAAACTTGCTACTCATCACCAAGAAGTGTGGTCCAGAGCAGCCTCCAGACGTAACACTTCCTGGACCCACCTCAGCTTTGCAGTGCAGTCATTATCCTCGCAGGCAGTTCCTAGCCTAAGGCAGGGCACAGCAGAGCTGCTAGAGTCTACCTAATGCAGGACATGGGGGTTAGTCAGCTGTGGCTACAGAATTCCCTACTGAGTTGCACAGGTCGGACCTGAGGCTCTCCTTGCCCAGCTCAACATCCCCCCTCCCCACTTCCTTTTTGTAAGTATAAGTTTTGTTTTTGTTTGTTTGTTTTTGCCATAGTACACGTGCACTTGCCAGAGACAGACAGAGACAGTGAGAGGGAAAGTGAGAAATCATACCCCAGGGAGATGGCCACACCCCAATCACTTCTTCATTCTCCTGCTAGGATTTTGAGCATGCATGCACATGCGTCCTGCGTGATTTTCAAGCTGCCACGTCCAGTACTTGAACCATGGCTGGCCATGTGGGAATCCAACGCCTTAACCACTATGCCACCTGCTGGCCCCACAGGTATCAGTTTTACATCACAGTCCCCAAGGCTTTCCCCACCCAGCTGTGCTTCCCTCTTTTGTCTTTCACAGGCATTATCTCCCAGTGAGATTTTGTACTTCTTCTCAGCATGTGATTCTCAGAGGAAGTGAGCCAGTGGTATGGCCACCCAGCTCAGGAGTGGACCTAAAGGAAAACGGCCATGTATGTTAGATCACACCTGTGACAGGATGCCACATTGCTTAGCCTGTGCATCCCCACCAGCTCCCAGTGTGACTTGCCCAGCCAGGGGTAGCACGCTTGGATTTATTCCAGCCTTCAAGCAGAAGGGAAGAGGTCCGGAACACCTTCCAGACCTTACTCCTCCCATGTTTCTGATCCTAAAACTATGACCTTCTTTTGTCTCTGCTGTAGTGACATGTCCAGAGTGGGAGATTTCTCAGCTGACAGAGACCTGCCACCCACATGGCTGTCACCCAGTCTGAGGATCTCAGGCACCAAAGATGCAAAAATCTCACTAGAGTCAAGATCTCTCAACATCTCAACTGCTTCTTCATGCACATGATGTGCTTTTTCCCCAAGTCAGAAAAATAGGAATCAGAAGGAGAATAAGAATTCATAATCTAATTTACCTTTATTATTTAATTCAACTGAATATATTTATATGCATATTTTCTAGATATTACCATGGTAAGGTGTATGTGGAATCCAAAAATATTAATCCATGGTTATATAAATGAGTCCATCTTTAATGTAAGCTGATATTGTTGGGGGAGAGGGGAAGCAGATTACATCGATCCTGTTCTTGAAGCAAGTATAAGGTGGTAATATTGAAAACATCTACCTGGGAGAAGACTCCGTCCTTCCCATCTCACGTATCACCTGACTCAGGCAGCTCTCAGTATAATCTGCTCAACCACGGATTGAACATTACCCTGTTGGAACCAAGAGGCAAACCTGAGTGTAGAAGCCACATGGCAGTGAAACCAGGACAGACAGAGTGACACTGGGACATTGCTGCCCACTGGCCCCAGCCTGCTTATTCGTTGCTATAGTTTAAATGTGTCCCCACAAAATTCAGGAGCTGAAATTTGGTAGCTATTGTAATGTTGTTGAGAGGGTGGAGACTCCATCTAATTAGGAGTTGAAAGCTGGGGCCTATGGGAGAAGTTTGGGATGGGGTGAGGTCATCAGGGTGGAGTCCCATGATTGGCTTCTGCTAGCTGTGTAGGAGGAGACACACAGATACACGTGATCTCTGTCTGCTCTATATTGCCATGTGATGCCTTGAGTCGCCTTGGTACTCTGCAAAGAGCCCCTACCAAGAAGACCCTCACCAGATGTGACCTTGGACCCTCCAAACCTTGAGCTATTCTTTATAAATTACCCAGTATGTGCTATTAAGTTATCGATAGAAGAAATAGACATGAATGCCTCTGAACGTCTTACAATAAGCCCCTACGATGTTTTAATCATTATTATTTGGGTTCTCTGAATTTTAATCTATTTCTAATTCTCAGGGGTAACAAGAGAGATGAGAGAGAGAGATAAAAGTTGTGGCAGGGACTGCGTACAGAAGCCATCTTGAGCTATCCGCCATCTTGAGCTATCCACCATCTTGGAAACCATTAGGTTTCACGTCCTCATTGAGCAAACTGTTTCTCAGAAATCATGTGACCAACTGTTCTCCCTGTGGGGTGGTTGGGTTTCTAGCCAACGGGAGAGATCCACTCACATCAATGATTGGTTCATGCTGTTCTATCATATTTGCATTTCAGGCAACCAATCAATGCCCACCAACCTGTATATAAGCTCACTGTTCTTCCTTAATAAAAGAAGACTTGAAGACTTGATCAGCACCTCATATTGTCTCCACTGCGTGTGTTTGTCCCATCTCTCACTCCCTCCCCCAGGCGACTGTGCAACTGTCCTGCAGGCCAAAAAGTATCATAAACTTTTCAATAATCATCTTTTGAAGAAGTCTATAATTATACTTAGAATTATAGAACTTTGAAAGAAAGAATCTCTAGTTTGGGCAATTTTACAATGCTCCCAACTTTTGTTCTAGTCTGTTTCACAGTGATGATTATCAATAAAATCTTTTGAATCCAAGGTTAGCAGGTGGCATGGTAGTTAAGGCACTGGATCTCACATGGTCAGTTCCACAGTTTGAGTCCCAGACCTGGAGGTCTGAAAAACATGCCAGGTGTGTGTGCCAAAAATCCCAAGAGGAAAAAGGAAAAGAAGGGACTAAGGCATGGTCATCCCCCTAGAGAGTGGCTTCTCATTTTTCTTCTCTCTCTCTCTCTCTCTCTCTCTCTCTCTCTCTCCTTTCCTCTCTCTCTCCAGCAAACACCCATGTGTTCTATGGCAAAAAAAAAAAAAAACTTAAAAATGAAAAAAATATTTTGAATCCCAAGTACTCCTGGGCAGCCAGTAATGATAAACTATGTCCCACTTTACATCCTGACATGGAATAATGGTAGCACTAGGGAGTAGCTACCATGTGAGGAGAGGAGCACTCTGGCCCTGAACCCTGCTCCAAAGGAGACTGGGAAGCTCAGCGAGCTTGGTAGACAGCCCTGGGCAGCAGAAGGCCCACTGGAGTCTGAAGGCCCACTGGAGTCTGCAGTCCCACTTCACCACACCCAGGAGTGTGCTGGACACTGACCTGCTCTTACATAACTACTGCCCTCAGCCTTGGTCACGGTGTCCATCCTGACGCCAATGTAACTACAAAGGTGAGGCGATTTCTCGTGACTTGGTACTGACCTTTCATATCAGTTAATGGCCAGAAACTTTTTCCAAATTCCCCACTTGCCTCTTCTTTCTCCTTTACAATCCCCCACTGCCCGCGCCGACCTGACAATGTATTTATCTACAAATAGCTGAAACAGCACAAAATGGGGGCTATTGACTGGTCAAGCCCTCAAAGTCATGGAATCCCCCAACCTGCAGAGGGCCAACTTGAAAAGACACCAGACATTTAAGCTATCTGCATTAACATACTTTTTAGTCTTTAGACATTTGGGGGAATTGCACTTCTCTTGGGCATCTGTAATCAGTTTGCTGACATTCTCCTGTGTACAGGAGCCCCCCATGGGAGATGTTCCAAAATCCCCAGTGGGTACCAAGAATTATGGACAGTCCCAAACCCTAAACATGCTGGTTTTTTTTCCTTTTCTACATACATACCTGTGATAGTTTGATTTATAAATTAGACACAATAAAAGAGGAATACTAACAATTATGACAATATGTCAATGTCACTGCAGTTGTGCTTCGGGGTCATTAAGTAGACTAAGGGTTACTTAGACAGTACTGCAACAGCAGATATGACAGCCAAGACATCCCGAGTGGCTGACGGCAGGTCACACAGACAGTGTGGACACCCCAGACAGAGGTGTACCCTGTCCTGGGCTGGATGGAGCAGGACAGATTCCATCATGCTCCTCAGTGTGTTACAAAATTTAGAACTTAGGGATTATTTTTTATAGAAGTTTTGGCTCAATTTCTCTGAGATTGCAGACAGTGTTAACTTCTGATGAGAAGAGGCTGCTCTGTGAGGATACTCATCCCATCCTCGGCTCTTTCTGAGATCATTGGCTATTCTCAAGAGATCTTTCACCTGCATTTCCTGAGCTTCTCCAGTTTCTTTGTTATTAAAAGCACAAACTCTCTTCTCACACTTCTTAATTATATTTTTAAGGGCTTTGTTTTTTGTGTCCTTGATGTAATTATC
>NW_006203470.1:379260-385772 GCF_000334495.1 Tupaia belangeri chinensis | reverse complement strand
GCTCTTCCCCTAGGTCTTCCTTCCGGGTAAACAGCACGATCGTGTAGCTCAGAACTTCCTTTCCGAAGACGTCCTCTAGTTCCGCCACCACGGTCTCGTCCTCTTTAGTGAACCGCCCCAGCTGGAACACCAGGACAAAAATCTTGGTCCCTTCACAGCAGGACATACAGCGTTCAACCTCCTTCTCTAACAGGTGGGCGTCACCGAGCTTCTGGTTGAATGAAGGAGTGTCCACAACCACGACATCCTGCCCTTCCCATGTCTTCCTGCCACTCTGGCAAGTCGTGGTGACTGGCTGGGCTCGGAGTTGAGAGAGGAAGACAGTCCTCCCCAGGATAGTGTTCCCGGTAGCACTCTTCCCAGTCCCACTCCTCCCCACGAGAACAAGGCTCAAGGTTTCTGTGGAAAGGAAAGCAGGAAAGATTTATGACCATGGGCTCATCTGGAATTGGACTTTAGAGTCATGCCATGAAGCAGGGTTACGTCATTAAAGCAGACAGCCTCAGGCTTCCCTCTCACCTGGTGGCTCAATCCCCCATACGCTGACGGCTTATGCTAGTGCAGTCCACAATGCAGGGCAGGACACGGAGCACAGCCTCCAACCAGTGCTCACCTTCTAACATGCCGTTCCTGTCTCTGAATCTGCTCTGCTCCCTTCTGGCACCTTCTTTGACTCTCTGGTACCTGTGAGTACCACTGGCCTTCTTACTCTTCACCCCCCTCGGCTGGGTCCTGTCTACACATCTCATCTCTGGCTTCCCATTCCCAGCCAGTGCTAAGTATAGCACAATCCCCTCACAGTACTTGAAAAATTCAGTCAGTTCCACAGACCTGACTTTACATGAAAAGTAGTTACATATACCATCGATGGACCACCAGTTCCCGTGGTTGGATCATGCTAAAGATCATTTCTCATTAAAACCACATCGATGGGGCCCGCAGGTGATGTGCTGGTTAGGGGCGCTGGACTCCACATGGCTGACTGGCTGACACTGTTAGAGTCCTGGACCTGGTGGCCTGCTTTCTTACTTTTCTCTCTCGCTCTCTCTCGCTCACTCTCTGGTCAAATTAAATAAATTAAGCTACATAAAATCATTTTAATTTAAAATAATTTTAAAAGAAACACATCGATGGGGTCAGGAGGTGGTGCAGCAGAGCCCCCTCTGAGGCGCTCACATGTGGGAAGGTCCCTGGCTTAGAGACCTCCCCAGTACACCGGGACATGCTTGCCTATGATCCAGACTGGCTAAAGAACAGGGGTAACTGGCATCAGGACCCTGTCTGGGCACTCTCTCTGTCTCTCTTGTTCATAGAAGAAACAAACACAGTGAACTAATTGGCCTTGGACTGATGAGTCAAAAGGCGCTCTGTGGGTATAATAATGAACCGTCACCAACACTCCTGCCTATGATATCAGTGATGGAGGACAAATTATCCATTAAGTGGAATTTCCAGACACACAGAGATCTCAAACATGCTATCTCTGGGGTTCTCCTCACACCTTTGCCCTTGCACTGCAGTGGTTGGAAGCTCGCTCAGGTCTTGTCCCAGTTCTCTCCCATTATAATCCTGTATCAAGTTACTAATCCCCCCCACTCAAAAGCTAAGAGGGAGGAAAGCCCACCCAGGGTCTTCCTTTCAGGAAATATTAAATTATATCCTGAACCCACAACCTCATGGTTATACTTACAGGATAAGAAACAAATCTTTCTAGCACCCTCATATTTGTCACATATTGCAGTCTTGTTTCCATTCCTATGGAGGTCCTGGTTCTGATTACAGAAATCAGCTCACACCCCCCCATCCCGCATTACCTAGAGCTGTGAACCTCCATCTCCATCAAGACCATTCTCCTTTGTCCCCTTACCAGTAGCATGCTCAGCTAGTCCCAAGCCTTTGCTTCGAATTGCTAGCGTACTCTGGAATGGAACATCTTCCAACTTTGTGTGCAGACATCTAAACCCAAGCCATTCTCCAAAACCTTTCCCAAATAGGCTTCTCCACACATCCTCTCCTGACCTTCCCACATGTCTGTATGTCCCCCCAGTACTGTGTGCTCCATGAGGACTATGAAAGGACTCAATAAACAGACACACTTCTGTGGGTCAGATGGTATTTCTGGATGAGAACATTTGAAGCAAAGAGGATGGGGTGAATAAAAATGGGAAGGATCTCAGCTCAGGCCAAAGAACGTGGAGCACTGAGTGGACGAGGAGCGCATCTGAAGTAGTAGACCAAACGTCTGGGCTTCTGAAACCTGTCTTATGTCACATCAGCCCTCACCATCATGAGCATTTGGGCTTCCTGTCCTTGTCCAGACCTTGGCTCCTGACTGTCCTAGGATCATAGTATATTAAGAGACACTGCTTCTAAACTTTCCTTAAAATAGACTCTCATCTCCAAGAGCAAGAAAAGATCCAAGAAAATTTTGAGGCTTAAGAACAATGGTCTCTGAGACCAGCAGTTAGCATAATGGCTATGTCGCTGGACTCCCACGTAGTCGACCGTGGTTCGCGTCCCGGACCCGGTGGCTTAAAACTCACGCCGGGCGCGTGTGCGTGCGTGCCCAAGATCCCGAGAGGAGAATGGAGGAGAAGGGATTGTGGCGTGGCCATCCCCCCTGGGGGATGATTTCTCGCTTTCTATCTCTCTGTCTCTCTCTGTCTTTCTGGCAAGCGCACGCGCCCTATAGCAAAAACCTCTCAAAAAAAAAAAAAGCAGTGGTCTCTGGGCCCCCTGGCAATATGGCGGTTAAGGAGGCTTCTTGGAAAAGTCACTACCTTTGTTAATCTCATTTAACACTGGTAGAATGGGAAGTATTAATGAGAATATTAATATAAAGGTGATGAAATCCCACATGGCCAACTGCACAGTTCAAGATCTGACCTGGCAGCTTGGCATACCAGGTACATGTGTGTGCATACCCAAATCCTGAGATGGGAATAAAGGAGAAGGGATTGTGGTGTGTGATTTCTCACTTTCTTCTTCTCTCTTCCTCTCTCTGTTACTCTCCAGTAAGTGCATGCACCCTATAGCAAAACTGAAAAGAGAGAGAGAGAGAGAGGAGAGAGAGAAACACAGGAATAAACTGATGAACCAGAGCTATCTTATCCACAGAGCACATTCAAGCCCTGGGACGGTAGGCTGCAGGGAAACAGATGGGAAAGGCCAACACCATCCCTCCAGAACCTCAGCATCCAGTTGGAAAAAATGGGTTAGGATCATAAAAGAGTTAAAGAGCAACTCAGGATAGTGCACATGGGAAGGTCGAACCTTTAATACACTTTGAGAAAGAAAGGCAATAGAAGAGTTAGTCACTAGAATGGGCCTGCCCTTTCAGGCTTCTCTATGCCCTCCAGAACGTTTAAAGTTCCAGCGTTTTTCTCTATTGTTAGACAGAATATGTAAGATGTCTTCTCCCAGCGTTACCTTTCTCTCGGAAGATGCAAGGCTTGTTCCTGTTCTTCTGCACCAGGCTGTCGATCTTTTGCAGGAGTTCATTGACCTGGGTTCGCTCCTCCTCGCCTGTTGCCCGGTAGTTAAAGACGGTGTAGCTGTATTCACATTTCTGGATGAGCTCGTGGAGATTTTTGTTTCTGCTTAAGAATGAATGCAGATCCTGATCCCCTATATCTTCTATTCTGGTAAGGAGAATGATCATGTATCCAAATACTTTCCTTCCAAAAGTGTTTTGGATGATGTCTAGCAATGCCTCATCTTCCTTAGAGTAAGACCCCAGCGGTGTCACAAGCAAGAAGGCGTGGGGGCCTGGAGAGGTGTGTTTCTTAAGCTCCGCTTCAACACCCTTCAAAGAGGGTGGAGTATCAATGATCAAAATTTTCCTCTCTCTCCAGATTGTGCTCCCAGAACTGAAGCTCTGAGTGACCGCCTGCTCACTGAATCGGGTCTCAAAGGCCCTTTTCCCCAGGATGCTGTTTCCTGCAGCACTTTTCCCTACACCCCGCTTCCCCACAAGCAGGACCTTCAGTTCTGATGTCCCCAGGTTCTTCTCAGCTCCTGTATCCTCCAGCTGCCCCTCCCTTGGGCCTGTGGGACAAAAGAACAGATTCAGAGTCTCTTCCTGCAGTTAAATACGGATGTGGACAGGGTTCATTATTTCTTTTCCTTTCAGGGTTTATTGAAAACAGCAACAGTAGAACAGATTCAGAGTCTCTTCCTGCAGTTAAAAGGACAGGTTTCATTATTTCTTTTCCTTTCAGGGTTTATTGAAAACAGCAACAGTGCTCTGGATCATGAGAAGCCACCCACGTTCCAACATACTAAGGGGCTGAGTGAACTAAGAGAAGGCAAGGAGCTTGCAATGTCCTGTGCACACAAACAGGCTAAATGTCGCTTTCATTGGTCTCAGACTTCAGGTTCTTGTCATTTTGTTGCCAAAGCTGTCCTGGGCATAACATCCGTGGGTTAAGGCAGGAGTGCAGAGAATCCAGTTTTAAATACCCCCTAGTGGTATCTTCATAAACTAGAACACTACTCAGCAATGCTTTGTATCTGTAGATGATAATGTGTGTGGGAATATCTTTAACTTGATTGATATGCACTGCAATCATGCTGAGAAAAACTATATTGTACATTGTAAAGATACACAGTGATTGCAAATTTTTAAAATGTTTTAAAAATACATAATTTAATAAAAAAACCAAACTACTGATATGCAATATGGATGGATCATGAAAGCACGCTAAGTGAAAGAAGCCTGACCCAAAATGATTTGGCCCACAATTCCACCACATGAGCAGGCAAGTTTCATATACGCTGATGGGAGCTGGAGTTGGCCACACAGTGGTTCTCTTTGGGGAGGAACAGGAAATGCTCTGTATTTCTATCTAGATGGTGGGCCCATGTGTGCAGATATGGAAAAAGTCATCTAGCTACGTACTTAAGAATTGCACATTTTGGGCCAGCAGGTGGTATGGTGCTTAAGGAGCTAGATTCCCACATGGCCGAGTCCAGCTCCTTAAAATTACTCTGGGCACGTCTGTGTGCCCAAACTCCCAAGAAGAAAACGGAGAAGGGACTGTGCGGCCATCCCTCCTAGCGGATAATTTCTCACTTTCTCTCTCTGTCTCTCCAGCAAGCACACATGCAAAACTATATTGTACATTGTAAAGATACACAGTGATTGCAAATTTTTAAAATGTTTTAAAAATACATAATTTAATAAAAAAACCAAACTACTGATATGCAATATGGATGGATCATGAAAGCACGCTAAGTGAAAGAAGCCTGACCCAAAATGATTTGGCCCACAATTCCACCACATGAGCAGGCAAGTTTCATATACGCTGATGGGAGCTGGAGTTGGCCACACAGTGGTTCTCTTTGGGGAGGAACAGGAAATGCTCTGTATTTCTATCTAGATGGTGGGCCCATGTGTGCAGATATGGAAAAAGTCATCTAGCTACGTACTTAAGAATTGCACATTTTGGGCCAGCAGGTGGTATGGTGCTTAAGGAGCTAGATTCCCACATGGCCGAGTCCAGCTCCTTAAAATTACTCTGGGCACGTCTGTGTGCCCAAACTCCCAAGAAGAAAACGGAGAAGGGACTGTGCGGCCATCCCTCCTAGCGGATAATTTCTCACTTTCTCTCTCTGTCTCTCCAGCAAGCACACATGCCCTATGGCAAAAACCTTAATTAATTAATTAAAGAATTGTGCGTTTTACTCTGTGTAAAATAGACTCCAGTAAATTGCCATAAGAACCTACAGCCCTATACTCTTAAGCTATTTCTCCACACATACCCAGTCCCACTGGGTTCCTGTGAGCCAAGGTCAACACTACAGTTCTGTGTGAAAGAAAACGTAGGGTCAGCGACTGCAGGCAGTGTTTGCTGAGTCGGAGTCACCAGCGGCACTGATGGGCAGGGAGTCACCCGGCGTCTACACAGCATGGCTGGAAGGTAGAGTGGGCAGCACTTAAAGGCAAGCAAAGCAGTTCAAATGCTGGAGGCAGCAGGTCTTTGGTATGTCATCTTGGAAAAGTCACTGCCTTTGCGAATCTCAATTTAGCGCTGGTAGAATGGGAAGTATTAATGAGAATGTTACTCTAAAGGCGATGGCATTGCCAAGTCCTTATTCTCTTGAGTGGGCACAAAAGTGTCAACAGATCACTTTGTGGCCATGGAAGAACTTGGATCAGGCCTGGAAGCTTCCCTCTCTCTCTTTCACACTCCCGCTGGTCCTTCACAAGTTCCGAACTTTTGTACAATTAGGAGCACTGACCTGCTAGCCTGTCTAATCCTGGTAACTCAGAGTGTGCAAATAGAACCTCTTCATGAGAGCTTCCCCTAAATTGTTTCCCCAAAACCACACAAATCAGGTGGCATGTATTCTCCTCGTAATGCTAATCAAAATAACGTTTCGCTATTTTTCAAATATTGGCTCCCTTCATACAGGAGAGACAATACAGTATAGTGGTTAAAAGGAGCTGAAAATGAAAAAAAAAAAAAAAAAAAAAAAGAGCCCTTAAAGGCACAGATGGGTCTAGTGGC
>NW_006203470.1:361633-378826 GCF_000334495.1 Tupaia belangeri chinensis | reverse complement strand
AAAGAAAAAAAAAAAAAAAAAAAAAAAAGAGCCCCTGAGATCCGCCAGTGCTGGTGTGGCATTGACAGCTGGGATGTGGCCTCCTCCCATTCACATCATCAGCATCACGGGACACAAGACACAGGTGAGCACTCCGCAACCACAGCCGCTCCACCCTGCTGTCTGCACACAGGCAAAGCCGGAGCACTGCCCGAACATCCTCGAGCCTGGCTGAGAGGGCAACAGCTGCAGCCTCACGCTGCCCTGCTCACCTTCAAGGTAAGAGCGATCGAACACCCAGCCCTAGAGCTGCCCCACTTTCCAGTGTCCAATCCAAGCAAAGTCCCTCTTCGAACCTTGCTCAAAAAATCACCTAACACAGGCTGGTAGCCGGCACCGTCCTCTCCCACACCTTCAGCGTGAGGAACCTTTTCCCATCCCATGAGAGCTTAGCCCTCACTGTCACAAGTCAGTAAACCCAGGTACATTCCTGGGGTCTTAGCCAACGGGCACCGACAGAACATCGAACCCTCCTGCCAGACTGCGCATACTTCGGCTGAGTTCACTCATCTGTCAAATAAAGATATTGACATTAAAACAGCTTCTTTGCAGGCTTGTTATGAGGCCTAAACTATATATATATATTTAAAGAGAATTTTATATGTTATAAGAGTTGAATTATACACACACACACATACATGTATATAAAATTTCCCAGCACATCATGTCAGCTGGAATTATCACTGTTATTATTAAAATTATCATTTTATCTTGGGGGTGTCACAGGGGCCCTGTCTGTCTTATTCACTGCGGGAACCACAGTTCTCACACAGGGCAGGCCAAGCCTGAAAGTCTATACAAAGGGACGGTGGCATGAGGTGTGGTGTCCACACTGTAGAACGAATCTACCTCTTTCAAGTTCATGCGTGGACTTGTGCAGCTGTTACTAGCGCTAATCATGACATGGACGCCAAGCTCCACCAGTGAACCCACAAGTTGGTGTTGCCCAAGGAACAATTTCTGCAAAGCCTGGGCATTGCGGGGCAGGATGAAGAGGCTGAGTCGGGAAAAAAGCCAGAACAGGAGGCGAATTCCGTGACATTTCAGAGAAGCCCAGGGACACCTTCGCTGCTGCACTACCCAGTGTTAGGAGGGCCTAGGGACAGTGTGGGCACAACCTGAGCTAGTCTGCAAGGTGCATTTCACCCTGACTACACTATACCTTCCTACTTCACTTTGGCTTTTATATGTTATAAGAGTTGAATTATACACACACACACATACATGTATATAAAATTTCCCAGCACATCATGTCAGCTGGAATTATCACTGTTATTATTAAAATTATCATTTTATCTTGGGGGTGTCACAGGGGCCCTGTCTGTCTTATTCACTGCGGGAACCACAGTTCTCACACAGGGCAGGCCAAGCCTGAAAGTCTATACAAAGGGACGGTGGCATGAGGTGTGGTGTCCACACTGTAGAACGAATCTACCTCTTTCAAGTTCATGCGTGGACTTGTGCAGCTGTTACTAGCGCTAATCATGACATGGACGCCAAGCTCCACCAGTGAACCCACAAGTTGGTGTTGCCCAAGGAACAATTTCTGCAAAGCCTGGGCATTGCGGGGCAGGATGAAGAGGCTGAGTCGGGAAAAAAGCCAGAACAGGAGGCGAATTCCGTGACATTTCAGAGAAGCCCAGGGACACCTTCGCTGCTGCACTACCCAGTGTTAGGAGGGCCTAGGGACAGTGTGGGCACAACCTGAGCTAGTCTGCAAGGTGCATTTCACCCTGACTACACTATACCTTCCTACTTCACTTTGGCTGTGTAATGCATTCAAAAGAATACAGACAAGAGCTTAAGTTTTCTAAGGATCAACTTACCATGTGGATCATTCCCCTCCTGACATGCAGCTTCTCTCACGCAATCCTAGAGAGCAGAAGGGGAAAGGAGGGCGCAGATTTATAATCTCATCTCTTGCAAAGTAAAGAGACAGAGGCACAGGCACGTAATCCAGACGGGCTGGCTGAGGTGTGGTCAAGTCAAGGCCACTGTCACAGACCCCATGGCCCTTTGTGGATCTGTCTAGAACAGGTGATCTTTAGACCCACTCATGTTCTGTGACAGGTTCCTAGAGGTCCCCAGACATCTCCGATTCTCCTCGTCCCACTGCTTCTCCACATAGACACGGAGCGTCTTCTAACATGAGGGCCAAAGCTGAAGGCACGCCCGCCACCCTCAGCCTGGCAAATGGAGTCCACAGGGTGGAGAGCCAGCACACCACTGGCATCCCCTTCTCTGGCCTCACCCCCAACATTTAAATGGTCATGGAATCAAAAAAAAGAAGTGAGTGAGAGAATAGGCGGAGTCCAGGTTCTTCGATCACACAGACCTGAAGACTAGGGCCGCCGGGTGTGAGCGAGCGCTGGTCTGAAAGCCGACACCCGGCTCACATGCAGAGTGCGGTTCTTACCATGGACTGGGCGGAGAGGACTGGGCCCTTACGGATGAAAAGATGGAACTACACGTGTGGACGCGTGAAGTGTGAGACTGGTGAGACGGCAATGGAGTAAAGGAGTCCAGGTGCCCAGAAAGCAGCCCTGACCTAATGATTGCTCGGAAAGCACTAGTAACAAACGGAGCCCAGAGACATGGAAATGCAGGGTCCCCTGAGGACCTGAGGAAGGGACAGACTTGGGACCTGAGGATGCCAACTTAGAGGTCAGCGATTAGAGGGAGTGGGAAAAGAGGGTGGTTTTATTAAAGCCAGGGTATGAGAATCTAATGAGTCATTTTTACATTCAATACTAAGACGAGGGCTTAAATGTGTCTATTATCTTGTCTGAAATTCTCAGGCTGACACTTAAAGTAACCTAGAGTCTTGTTACTCCGGATTAAGTATGAATATCTCTTAAGCAAAAACCTGAGATTCATCACACATTTATTTGTGCTCACCTTCATCCCACTACCTTTAGCGACATGGAGGCTGATGGAGACAAGAATTCGCACCTGGATCTCGCTGTCCTCGGTTCTGAAGTTCACGCAGTAGGGTCCCGGGTGCTCAGCCACCACACGCTCCACCTGCTTCAGCAAGTCCGACACCTGCACGTCCCGCTCAGCCTGGCCTGCCTTGTTGTTGAAAGCGCAGAAGCGGCCCCCGCAGTTGTCAATCAATTTCTTTAGAGATTCATGGTTTTCCATGTAATCTTGCAGTGAGTCATCCTCCAGCTCGTCCTTCCGCGTGAACACGACGATGGCACGGTTCCTGGCTTCAGCCCCGAACACCTTCCAGAGGCCCTCCAGCATGTCCTGGTCCTGCTTTGTGTAGTAGCCAATGGGGAGCACCAGGAGCAGTGCGTCCAGGCCAGGGGCACAAAGCTTCAGGCAGCTTTGGAGTTGGCTTTGCTGGTCTTGAGCGCAAGCTTCAGGGGAGAAAAGGTCCGGGGTGTCGACCACCTCCACCTCCACCGGTCCCAGGGCCGCGCTCTCTCTCTGGCACGTTGTAGTCACCATCTTTTCACTGAGCTTGGACGGGAACACTGCTTTGCCCAGAATGGTGTTTCCTGTGGCACTTTTTCCTGAGCCGCGTTTTCCCAAGAGGAGGAGGCGCCGACAGGAGGGCTGGCAGCCAGGCTCGGCTGGGTTCCCTGGCCCCAGGCTCCCACCAGTCCTGCTGGGACAAAAAGCAACGCGGAAACCGTCAACCCACACACAGAGCAGGTGTGAGGGGTGGGGGGACAGGCTCATTTTCTTGAGGACCGAAATTGTCCACAAGAGGCACAGGCACGTAATCCAGATGGGCTGACTGGGGTGTGGTCGAATCAGATTAGATTAGAACAAGAAATCCTGTTTCCTACAAACTTTCTGTGCTCTGCTCCGAAACAAACTCAGAGTACCCTTTTAGTTCTTTAAATGGTTTTGTTTTGTTTGTTTTTCCCATGAGGAACCATAAGGAGTCAGATAGAATCCATAGCAAGCAGGTATGCTTCAAAGTTGAAGGAAATCTCATAATTAATAATAATAGTTAGATATATATTCAAAAAAAAAAAAAAACAGATTCCTGGAACTCAGACTTACTGGAGCTGAATCTTGAAGGAAAGAGCCTAACTGTCTGTATTCATCAAATGCCACAGGGTTTCTAATGATTAGCCAAGTTTGGGAAGTACTGTCCTATAAAATACAAAAATATACTACAAAGCTGTGGTAATTGGGAACCAGCATTTAGTGTAATGGCTATGTCGCTGGACTCCCACGTAGTCGACCGCGGTTCACGTCCCGGACCCGGTGGCTTAAAACTCACGCTGGGCACGTGTGCGTGCGTGCCCAAGATCCTGAGAGGAGAATGGAGGAGAAGGGATTGCAGTGTGACCATCCCCCCTGGGGGGTGATTTCTCGCTTTCTGTCTCTATGTCTCTCTCTGTCTGTCTGGCGAGCGCACACGCCCTATAGCAAAAAAAAAAAAAAAACTCTCAAAAAAAAAAAAAAAGCTGTGGTAATTAAAACAGCTTGGTTTGGTACTGGCACAGAAACAGACACGTGGACTAATGGAACAGAATAGAGTCCCCAGAAATAAATTCCCAAACATACAGTCAACTGATTTTTGACAAGGGGTATACCAGTCGATCCAGTGGGAAAAGAAAAACTTCTTCAGCAAATGGTGCTGGCAAAACTGGATTTCCACTTGCAGAAATATAAATCTGAACCCCTACCTCTCACCTCTGCCAAAAATCAAGTCAAGGTGGATCGAAGATCTAAATCTAAGACCTCAAACTATAAAACTGCTCCTGGAAAACACGGGGGAAACTCAGAGACATTGGGGTAGGCAAAAACTTCTTAAATAAGACCCTCAAAGCACATTCGATAATCCCCAAAATAGACAAGTGGGATTACATCAGACTAAGAAGTTTCTGCATGGCAAAAGACATAGAAATTAGTATGAATAGACAGCCCTCAGAGTGGGAAAACATTTTTGTAAACTATGCATCAGATAAGGGACTGATAACCAGAATTCACAAGGAACTCAATCAGCTGTTCTGAAAAAAGATGATCAATCCTATTAAAAGATGGGAGAATGAGTTGAAAAAAATCACTCTCTAAAGATGGCATACAAATAGCTAAAAGGCATATGAAAAAAATGCTCAACATCCCTCATTGTAAGGGAAATGCAGATCAAAACAACACTGAGATACCACCTAACCCCAGTCAGAACGACTAAAATTTAAAAATAAAAAATAAAAAAAGAAAAATGCCTGGCAGGGGTGTGGTGAAAGGGGAACTCTCTCACACTGCTGGTGGGAATGTACATTGGTCCAGCCACTGGGGAGAACAATTTGGAGATTCCTCAAAAATCTACAAATAGAACTACCATATGATCCAGAAATCCCACTCCTTGGTATCTACCCAAAGGACAGAAGAATACATAATGAGAAAAGTGTTTGCATATTGATGTTTATTGTAGCACTATTCACAATTGCTAAAGTCATGGAAACAACCCAAATGCCCACGAATAGATGAATGGATAGAAAAACTGTGGCACATATACTCTATGAAATACTATTCAGCCATAAAATAAATAAATAAATAAAAATAAAACCCTGGCTTTTGATAGGAAGCAGATGAATATAGGAGATTTACTGCTGAGTGAAGCAATCCAGGCTAAGAAGGAGAGGCATTGTATGTCCCCACTTAATATATACCGAGTGTCTACACTCTATGACTGAAACTGATTGACTAAAGGATATAGAAACACAGAATACAGATGTAAATACCAGATATAGTGTGTGAAAGAGGAGGGTCTGAGGAAGGACATTTAGAAGAAAATCAGGGAGGCAACGCATTAATGGCACAAAGAGGTATGGTATTATCTGTTGAAGATATTTTGTAGTTTTATCAACTGTACTAGGGAGAAATGTCCACCTGTTGAAATATCCATTTTGTAAGCCAAATAATAATGTGATTGAATGTATAAAAGAAAATGAAATAAATAAATAATACAGAAAAGTAGAAACAGCTAGAGTATAATAACAAACATAACGTATGGTTTGTACGGTACTCTGAGAATGCTATCACAGGAGACAGACTAGGAGACTCATGAGCACCAGGTGCCATACTGACTTGACAGAGATGAACCGTGTGGTGAGTCTGACCACAGATTGACAGTCACCCTACCTCACCTGCTCTGCCACCCACTAGCTGAGACCTGAAGAGGTCACTTAGCCACTCTGAGCCTCAGTGTCCTCAACCAGAAGATGGAAGTGACATCACTTACCTCAAGGCTTATTTTCACAAGACTTAAATGAGATGATGTATAAGAAAGTGCTATGTGAGTTTCCCTGTCTTACATCACATAAGGTGGTAGGATTTCAGTATAAAAATAGTGCTGTTTAGATTTTGTTCCTCCTCTGAAAGGCTTCCTGCCAGGCAAGTCCCACCCAAGCCCAGCTAACATGCCAGAATGCACGCACGTTCAGCATGCCGTACGCCCAGTCACATGACCTACTCTCCTGCGTGTGTTCATTCATGCCCCACCGTACACGCATGTGCTCTCAGCTGATTTGCTGTAGCTACTCAACCCTCCTACCTTGCACATTTTTCTCTGGATTTCCCAAGAATCCCTAGACTCGAAATCAAGAGAGGTGTGGGGGTACTCATGGCAAAGCCAAAGCTGCGGGGAACTAATTCCCCACTTCTGTGATCAGTTTTTCCCTCAGGACACAGCAGTCACTGGGCTGCTGCTCCCAGCACCGTACATACCTCATATCCTACGTCCAGCCCTTTAAAAATTGAGCTTCTGCTATGATTTGACGTGTCCCCTCCCCATACTTCACATCATTTTAATAACTGTTAAAATTAGGTGAGTTGCTTTCCGACCCACCATCTGTGGTGGGACTGCCACCAAGATGAAATACCAGATATAGTGTGTGAAAGAGGAGGGTCTGAGGAAGGACATTTAGAAGAAAATCAGGGAGGCAACGCATTAATGGCACAAAGAGGTATGGTATTATCTGTTGAAGATATTTTGTAGTTTTATCAACTGTACTAGGGAGAAATGTCCACCTGTTGAAATATCCATTTTGTAAGCCAAATAATAATGTGATTGAATGTATAAAAGAAAATGAAATAAATAAATAATACAGAAAAGTAGAAACAGCTAGAGTATAATAACAAACATAACGTATGGTTTGTACGGTACTCTGAGAATGCTATCACAGGAGACAGACTAGGAGACTCATGAGCACCAGGTGCCATACTGACTTGACAGAGATGAACCGTGTGGTGAGTCTGACCACAGATTGACAGTCACCCTACCTCACCTGCTCTGCCACCCACTAGCTGAGACCTGAAGAGGTCACTTAGCCACTCTGAGCCTCAGTGTCCTCAACCAGAAGATGGAAGTGACATCACTTACCTCAAGGCTTATTTTCACAAGACTTAAATGAGATGATGTATAAGAAAGTGCTATGTGAGTTTCCCTGTCTTACATCACATAAGGTGGTAGGATTTCAGTATAAAAATAGTGCTGTTTAGATTTTGTTCCTCCTCTGAAAGGCTTCCTGCCAGGCAAGTCCCACCCAAGCCCAGCTAACATGCCAGAATGCACGCACGTTCAGCATGCCGTACGCCCAGTCACATGACCTACTCTCCTGCGTGTGTTCATTCATGCCCCACCGTACACGCATGTGCTCTCAGCTGATTTGCTGTAGCTACTCAACCCTCCTACCTTGCACATTTTTCTCTGGATTTCCCAAGAATCCCTAGACTCGAAATCAAGAGAGGTGTGGGGGTACTCATGGCAAAGCCAAAGCTGCGGGGAACTAATTCCCCACTTCTGTGATCAGTTTTTCCCTCAGGACACAGCAGTCACTGGGCTGCTGCTCCCAGCACCGTACATACCTCATATCCTACGTCCAGCCCTTTAAAAATTGAGCTTCTGCTATGATTTGACGTGTCCCCTCCCCATACTTCACATCATTTTAATAACTGTTAAAATTAGGTGAGTTGCTTTCCGACCCACCATCTGTGGTGGGACTGCCACCAAGATGCAGATTTTCATAAAAACCCTTACAGGGAAGATTATCACCCTCAAGGTTGAACCATCTGATATGATAGAAAATGTAAAAGCCAAAATCCAGGATAGGGCAGGATGTCCTCCTGACCAGGAAAGACTGCTCTTTGCTGGCAAGCAGTTGGAAGATGGGAATACTTTGTCTGAGTACAACATCCAAAAGGAGTCCACGCTTCACGTCCTGTTGAGACTTCGTGGTGGTGCTACGAAAAGAAGTCTTACACAACTCCCAAGAAGAATAAGCTGGCCGTCCTGAAATACTATAAAGTGGGTGTAAATGGCAAAACTAATCACCTTCATCAAGAGCGCCCTTCGGATGAATGTGGTGCTGGAGTTTCTACAGGCAGCCATTTGACAGACATTATTGTGGTAAATGTCTGACTGACTTCCTCAGCAAACCAGAAGACAAGTCACTGTGTATGATGTGCTCTAGCTGCCATCTTGCGTCCCCGCGTGTATGTGCCTAATCTCAGCTGGTCTGCCTGAGACCTCCTGAGCGCCAACCCTAGTCGCCTGCGCGGCCCCTTTTCCGCTCCGACAAGATCAAAGAAACTATCATGAACCAGCAAAAGCTCACCCAGCTGCAGGCACAAGTGCGCATTGGTGGGAAAGGAAGCGCTCGCAGAAAGAAGGTGGTTCATAGCACAGCTATAAGAGATGACAAGAAACTTCAGTTCTCCTTAGAGAAGTTAGGGGTAAACAATCTCTCTGGTATTGAAGAGGTGAATGTGTTTCCAAACCAGGGAACAGCGATCCACTTTAACAACCCTAAAGTTCAGGCATCTCTGGCAGCGAATACTTTCACCATTACAGGCCGTGCTGTGACAAAGCAGCTGACAGAAATGCTCCCCAGAATCTTAGACCAGCTTGGGCAGACAGTCTGACTAGTCTAAGGAGACTGGCTGAAGCTCTGCCCAGACACTCTGTGTATGGAAAAGCGCCACTTGCTACTGGAGAGGATGATGATGATGAAGTTCCAGATCTCGTGGAGAATTTTGATGAGGCTTCCAAGAATGAGGCAAAAGGAATTGAGTCAACTTCTGAAAGGGATAAACTTGACGAAGTTACTGGGAGCTGCTATTTTATATTATGACTGCTTTTTAAAATTCTGTTTGGTTTATGGACCTGATAAAATCTAGATCTCTAATATTTTTAAGCCTAAGCCCCTCGGGCACTGCAGCTCTTTTCAGTTTTTGCTTATACGCAGTTCATTCTTTGCAGCTAATTAAGCTGAAGGAGCTTGGGAATAAAGTTTGGAACAAAGGTTAATAAAGTTCTTTGCCTAGTAAAAATTAAATAAATAAATAAATAAATAAATAAATAAAAAAATAAATGAAAGAAATGAAGTAATCTTTAAAAGCAACAGAAAAATTTGGGTCACTGTTAACAGTGTCGAGAAAGTAGAGACTTGACCCAATTATGGTGTTGAAAGGGCCTTTGGGACATGGCTCAACATCAGGGTGAGACCCCCTCTCCCATGACTGAGCTGGTAGTTATCAAGAGAGAGCATGAGAGAGACAGAGATATGCTCTGCTCTGTGCGTCTCCCTGCTCTTGGCCATTTTGGGGTGCCTTGGGGTGCCTTGGGAAGCTCTACTAGGAAAAAATTCCCCCCACATGCAGCCCTTGGACCTCAGACTTCCAAATCATGAGCTGACTATACCTCTATTCTCTTAAGTTCCCAAGCTTGGGACCAGCAGATGGCATAATGGCTATGTCACTGGACTCCCACATGCTGACCGCCGTTCAAGTCCCAGACCTGGTAGCTTGAAACTCACACCAGGCCCATGTACATATGTGCCCAAGATCCCAGGAAGAGAAAGGAAGAGAAGGGATTGCAGCATGGCCATCCCTCTGGAGGGGTGATTTTTCACTTTCCTTCTTACTGTGTCTGTCTCTTTCTCTCTCTGACAAATGCACTCACCCTAAGGCAAAAACTTCTAAAAAACAAAAGTTACTCAGACTCAGACTTTTCCCATTATTTGCAACAGAACAGATGACAACAACTTTTAAGATGCTAACCTCACTATGACAATCTTGCAATCTAAACAAGTGAGATCCTGCCCCAGCCACAGTGGCAAAGGTAGTAAGGTGGTGTTGACCAATCCTAGAGCCATGTGGGAAGGTCTGGGGTATGGATCTCTGGTCAGCCTGCATTTGCTGGCCATGCCTGTGGGTGCACCCTTAAACCTGGCTGGCTAGAAGGCTGGGGGTAGAAAAAGAATGCAATGTGAAAAAACCCTGCTGGGGCATATTCTCTGTCCTTCACTTTCCCTCATAAAATAAATAAATACACTTTAAATAAAAAAAATTTTTAAAAAAAGGATGAAATCCGGGACCAGCATTTGGCGTAATGGCTATGTCACTGGACTCCCACGTAGTCAATCGCGGTTTGAACCCCAGACCCAGTGGCTTAAACTGTGATCATGGAAGTGGAGAGTTAGCTCCTTGCAGCTTTCGCTTTGTCAAGTGTTCCCCAAGACTTACCTGATTTCAAGTCCAGGGAATATTGGGCAATCCAGAAGAAAAAGTTCAAGGTAGGAGAGTTGAGCAACTATTGTAAATCAGCTGAGAACGTATGTCACATAAGGTGGGGCAGGAATAAGTACACACAGAAGAGTAGTTCAGATGACTGGGCATTTGGTATGTTAGGAGAGTAGCTGTGAGCAGAGCTGAAAATGCACAGTCTGTTCATTCCTATTTTTATTCATTATTTTTAATGGCTAAATAGTATTCCTGTGTGTGTGTGTGTGTACCACATTTTCTTTACCCATTCATCCATGATGGACACTTAAGTTGATTCCATATCTTGGCTACTGTGAATAATGCTGGAGTAAATGTTTTTGTTTTCTGGGACCAACAACTGACGTAATGGTTATGTTGCTGGACTCCCATATAGTTGACGTGGTTCGAGTCCTGGACCTGCTGGCTTAAACTCACACTGGGCGCATGTGCATGCGTGCCCAATATCCCAAGAGGAGAATGGAGGAGAAGGGATTGCAGCAGGGCCATACCCCCGGGGGGTGATTTCTCACTTTCTGTCTCTCTCTATCTTTCCAGTGAGTGCATGCACCCTATAGCAAAAATCTCTCCAAATAAATAAATAAATAAAATGTTTTTGTTTTCTGATTTTCTTCTATTCACATAGATACCTAGAAGTAAAACTGCTGGGTAATATGTCCACTTTAAAAATACGCGGGAATGGGATTAGCAGATGGTGTAATGGTTACATCACTGAACTTTCATGTAATCTACTGTGATTAGATTCTTATAAGCAGCTTAAAACTCATGCCATGCACATGTGAGTGCATGCCCAAAATCCCAAGAGGAGAATGGAGGAGAAGGGATTGTGGAGTGGCCATCTCCCCTGGGGGGGGTGATTCCTCACTTTCTGTCTCTCTGTCTCTCCCTGTCTCTCCAGCAAGCACATGCACCCTATAGCAAAAATCTGTTAAAAGAAAAAAAAAATACATGGGAAATACTTGAAGACATAGAAGTAGACAAAAATTTCTTAAGTAAGACCCCTAAAGCATAGGTAATAATCCCAAAAATAGGCAAGTGGAATTACATCAAGCTAAAAACTTCTGCACAGCAAAGGAAACAATAATTAGAGTGAAAAGAAAACCCTCAAAATGGGAAAAAAATTTTGTACAATATACTTTCAATAAGGAATTGATATTCAGAATATATAGAGAATTGAAGCAGTTCACCTACAAAAAATAATAATAACAATCCAATTAGAAAATGTGTCAAATGAACTTAGACAGCTTAGATAGTTCTCTAAGGCAGGCATACAAATTTACAAAATGAATATGAAAAAAATGTTCAATATCTCTTTTCATAAGAGAAATGCAAATCAAAACCACAAGGAGGCATCATTTCACCCTAATAAGAATGACTTTGATCAAGAAAATAAAGAACAAGTGCTGGTGAGGTTGTGGTAAAAAGGGAACTCTCCTACACTGTCGATAAAAATGTTAATTAGTACAGTCACTGTGGGAAAAGTATGAAAGTTCCTCAAAAACAAACAAATAGAACTATCATATTACCTAGTAATCCCACTCCTTGGTATTTATCCAAAAGTAGGAAAACATTCATTTGGAAAAGACATTTGCACATCCATGTTTATTACAGCATTATTCACAATTGCTAAGACATAGAATCAACCTAAGTGCACAAGAACTGATAACTAAATTGAAAAACTGTGGCACATATACACTTTGGACTACCTCTCAGCCATAAGAAACAATAAGAACCTGACATTTGATTCAAAGTGAATGAGATGAGTATAGAAAATTTAATGCTAAGTGAAGTGAGCCAGACTATGAAAGACAAATACTGAATATCCCCACTCAATATATACCGAATGTCTGCACTCTACGACAGAAATTGAAAGATCCAAAAATATAATAGTAGGCAGGACAAGTAAAGACACCAAAGACTGGATGGGAGAGGGGTGGTTAATAGAGGGGCTCATGGAAGAAATACTTAACAAGTACAGGAATGTAAGGTTCTCTATTGAAAATTATGTATATGGTAGTATCTTTGATTTGATTGTCATGTCACACACCAGTAGCCCTAAAGATTATTGCTATTGAAGGACAAGATTTAGTTAATGGATCCCATCAGAAACCCTTTGAGGAAATCCTGCCAGAGATCACCATCTCCAAGGAGCTAAGCCTCTTATCTGATGAAGTGTGCAACTGCACACAAGGCTTTATTGGGCTGAACTCAGTGCACTGTGTTCAAGGATCTTACCCTCCCTTGCTCCTCAAAGCCTGGGATCACTATAACTCAATCCCTTGGTCTGAAAATGACCGTCCTGATTTTTTTAAGGAAGATCAGCTCTTCGTTGTGCTGGAATTTGAGTTTGGAGGGATTGACTTAGAGCAGATGAAAACAAAGTTGTCCTCCATGGCTACTGCAAAGAGCATTCTACACCAGATCACAGCATCTCTTGCAGTGGCAGAGGCATCACTGCACTTTGAACACCAAAACTTACACTGGGGAAATGTGCTACTAAAGAAAACCGACCTCAAAGAGCTCCACTACACCCTCAATGGGCAGACCAGTACCATCCCCACCTGTGGGCTGCAAGTCAACATCATTGACTATACTCTGTCACGATTGGAGCAAGATGGGATTGTGATTTTTTTGTGACATTTCCATGGAAATGAAAATTTAAAGGTGAAGGTGACTACCAGTTTGAGATTTATAGGCTGATGAGGAAGGAGAACAACAACTGCTGGGGTGAATATCACCCTTATAATAATGTGCTTTGGTTACATTACCTCACTGATAAGATTCTGAAACAAATGACATTCAAGACTAAATGTAATCCCCCTGCCATGAAGCAACTGAGAAAAAGATCCAGTATTTCTATAGGACGATGCTGAATTTCAGCTCTGCCACCGACCTGCTCTGCCAGCATAGTCTATTTAAGTAAGCCAGTTGTGTATTCCAAAATGAGAGGGCAGTGGTTTTGAAGCCTCTGGTGGTGTTTTCAGTCTCCATCCTCGGAGCAGAGTGGAGTTTCCATTCTTACATGTTTCCAATCAACTTTTCAAACAAGAATTTTCTTTTCAAATGGAAACTAAAATGTTAATTGAAATGTTTAAACTTGCTGTGAACAAATGTTCTTTAAAAATAAACTACATATAAGAAAAAAAACACATTCAGCGATGTAGAACAATTAAATGTAAACAAGAAGTCATAAAATAAAAAAGAGAAAGAAAAAACAATATATCCACTTTATTAACAAATGCCAACACTGCTGTCCTCCATAGTTGCACCAATTTATACATCCACAAATTATATCTGAGACCCCTCCTTCCTTTGTTCACTTTCAACAAGTATTAATTGAGTTTCTCCTCCCTGTCAGGTGCCACTTTAGGCAGTAGAATGACAGCAATGAACAAAACAGTCCCACCCTGTGGAGCTGATGCTTGCGAGCACAGCCTGACGATGAGAAAATTCACAAGTGAGTGCACAGAATAACATGCAAGTGGGAAGAGAGTCTATGAGGCAAAAGAAGCTGGATAAGAAAGGTCAAGTGTGATGGGGTGGGGATGCCTCTGACACGGGTGATGGTTACTTTTAGTATTGACCTGTCTGTGCCAACGTCCCTAGATATTTGGTCAAACATTATTCAGGGCCCAAGTGCAGCACTCAGCCGCCAAAGGTGAAGTGAGCATGACTGCCATAAGACACAGTAGAGTCAAGGCAGCAGTCAGAATGGTCTGACTTGCAGAGACCGATGGCACTGCCTAGCTGATCCTGGTGTTCCCTGAAGGGAAACAAGTAAGGAGCCTGCCAAATTCTAATTCGATCTGGAAAAGCAGGAGAGTCCCAGGGGAGTGAACAATCTGTCATTGACACTCCTACTTGTTCTTCATCACTTAGCTGAAGTGTCACCTCCACATAGAGCTTTTCTGATTTTTCCAGATTGGTCACATGCTCTGCTCCTCTCTGGACTTCTCCAGCAACATTATCACCAGCCCCTTCTTCCGCCCTTCTGCTGTTCAAACTAGAGACAGAGAATGACACTCCGCAGTCCCAAATCCCCCACTTGGTCCCCACATGTGCAGGTAAAAGGTGATGCTTTCACGGTGGCCTTTACGGTCCTTCCCTCTCTGGGCCTGGCTGCCTCTCCAACCTCATCCCCCACTCCTCCTCACTTCGCTGCAGACACATCAGCCTCTGCTGGCTCCCGATCAGGTGCCCATGGGCTTAGAGCTTGCTGTTGTCTCAGGTAGAACGTCCTCCACCCAGGTGCAGGCGATACATGCTAGTGTCCACCTTCCTTAGGTCCAGCCACATGGTCCCTTCTCTGCAGAGGCCTTCTCAGCCATCCTACGTTAAGGAACGACCCCTGTATACCCCCGCACCTCCCACAACCACATCCAGTACACCACCTTTTGCTTATGCATTTACATGTTTAGGGCTTCCTCTTATCTCCCCCCCACTGAAGGGCAGTGCCAAGCCAACGGGGACTTCTGTTCATCATGGTATCTGCAATATAGAGAAGCCGTTCGGTAAGTGCTTGTTTCTGACCAAGTGGACAGTCGTTGACTCGGAGAACAAACAGGTGAAGCAGGTAGGTGAAGACCTTTTTCTGTGCAGCTATTTGGCAGTTTGTGCCTTTTCAGAAAGCGGCATCAGTGGGCAGCTGAGAGGAGAACCACGCTGCATGGCCCTCTCAAAGGACATGGGAGAGGCAGTGGGTGGACCTCTCTTTCAACAAGGAGGGAAACAGGTGTGGCAGGACACTGTTGTGGTAAGAAACCCCTCGGGGCCTGACAGAGGTCAGGGCTCCTCTCTAGAAGAATCTAGATCTCTGACAACACAAGAGTCAGGACCCACCCCAGGCAACACACACCTCGGAAGTGCTCCACTGAGGAGAAACAGACATCCATGTGGTGAAACCCGATTACCCCCAGGACTCACAGGAGTGTCTGGTACACCCTTATCTGGTATACCCTTATCTGGGTAAAAAAAAAATAAAATCTCTCACCGTAACTTCATCTCCTCACTTTCCTTTCTCTATAACTCTGTTTCTATCTGGTATTATTTATTAGGTTCGCTTTTTAATGTTCTCTCTACTGCCCTTGGTATGAAACTCCAGGAGAGCAGAGACCATGCCTCTCCTGTTCTGTCCCCAGGCCCTTCTTCCACCCTTCTCCTGCTCAAACCAGAGGCAGAGAATGCCACGCTGCAGTCCCAAATGCCCGGCTAGGAAACGCTGCTCTTGGTGTACCGTGTGGCTCAGTACATGGTGCTGAGTGGGTGCTCAATCGCAGGAGAGAGGGACGTGAGGGAAAGAAGGGAACTGGTTTTTAAGGGGAGAGGAAGACTGGGGTGACGTTACCCTGAACAGGAAAACAGCAGTGACTCACAGGGTATCCCAGCCAGAGAAGTGGGATACCACAGCACATGAGCTTGAGAAAAAAGGCACCGGTGGGTGCAAAACAAGCTGAAGGAAGCAGAGCCCTCCAGGCCCACAGAAAAGAAACTCATTACTTCCCAATAAAGCAGTGTCACCTTACATGACTCCGGTCACTCCCCATCACAGCGCCCCTAACCCAGCCAGTCTCTGCTGAGCTCCCTCCTTCTGCCAAGCCCGTTCTCTCTCAGCATCTCTCTGTCTCTCTTTCGATCTCTTCCTCTCTCTCCCCTTCCCAAACATACAATTGCCCAGTCTGGACTATTCTCTCCCAAGAATCCAGGAAGTATGTATTTAAAAAGGGAAACCCCAACTCAGCTGCCTGTTGCCTCCTTCGCTGGCCTCCTTCCCCCTGCTAGATTGGTTGATCTCCCAGGCTACTCCAGGGACCCCAGCCCTCAGCCCAGGCACCTACTCTGGGGACCCCTGGACAATAAGAGAGAAGAAAAGAAAGCTTTCTCCCAGAACCCAGTGAAGACTAGAGGGGGCCTCCAGCACTCGGGAAATAGTCCAGCCCTCGCAAGTTCAGGTTTCGGAGAGAAGCCCCAAGTCTATAGGGGTTCACCTCACACCTGGGGCAGTCTCCACCACGCATAAAGGTGGTCCAGAAGCTTCCCCAGCCCTGCAGGTCATGGACGGGAGGGGCGGGTTGACAGCGAGGCCAGGCTGCCTCCTGTAGAGATGAAATCGAGAGTCCTGCTGTGGGTACAGAATTGCCCACCTCCAATGCCCATAACGGAACCCTAACTGGGCATGGGGTGGAGGGGGTACTAACAGAGCAAAAGACTGTGGGAACCAGTGCCAAGTCCCCTGTTTGGCGGGTAGCCCCGCTGGCTCCCTCGCGGAGGCTGCTCCGGGGCTCACACGCGCGCACCTCCTTACAAGCTGCCCTCTCAGTCCCAGGGGGTGTCCCTGCGCTGCCCGGCTCCCTGGCTCCCTGCAGCACGGGCCCCCACAGCCCCGAAGGCAGACCCCTGCAGCTTCCTCCCAGGGCTGCCAGGCTGCCTCCGGTCACAGCCCCGGCCCCCGGGAGGTGGGCGGTGCAGCCCCACGCACTGCACGGTCGCCTACCTCGGTCCTGGCCCCTGGCTGCCCCCGGCCTCAGGGTCCCCGTGGCCCGCCTGGCTCTGGGGCTCCATGTCTCGGTGAAGCGGCCGCCAGTTGCCCTCGGCCAGAGGAAGCGCGTCCCGAGGAGGGCAGGGAGT
>NW_006203470.1:360132-360833 GCF_000334495.1 Tupaia belangeri chinensis | reverse complement strand
TGCCCGGCTCCCGGGCTCCCTGCAGCACGGGCCCCCACAGCCCCGAAGGCAGACCCCTGCAGCTTCCTCCCAGGGCTGCCAGGCTGCCTCCGGTCACAGCCCCGGCCCCCGGGAGGTGGGCGGTGCAGCCACACGCCCTGCACGGTCGCCTACCTCGGTCCTGGCCCCTGGCTGCCCCCGGCCTCAGGGTCCCCGTGGCCCGCCTGGCTCTGGGGCTCCATGTCTCGGTGAAGCGGCCGCCAGTTGCCCTCGGCCAGAGGAAGCGCGTCCCGAGGAGTGCAGGGAGTGACCGGCTTTCCAGGGCGCTTAGGAGGAGGAAGAGGTTTCTACTAACAGCTCCTCCCACCCCTTGCACAGAGGCAGGGTGGCGCCCACAGGAAGTTAAGGCTGAGCCGGCGAGCGGTCGAGAGCCTGGGGCTTAGCGAAGAGCCAGGTCGGGCTCGACCCTCCTGCCAGGCGCGGGGCCCTGACCCAGCTGCAGCCCAGAGGTGCAGGAGAAAGCGCAGCACGGGGCGGGAGTCGGCCAGGACGGGTGCAGCAGGAGGGGCACGCAGATGGCCTGTTCTGCGGGTCAGAAGAGATCCGAGGCTTTGCGCAAAGCCATTTTGGGGACCGCTGGAAGTGGGTATTTGCTCCTCTCAGCTGCCCCCCACCCCAGCACCTCCCTCGCCCTAGACCTTTCCCCAGATGTAGGGCAAACT
>NW_006203470.1:346831-360122 GCF_000334495.1 Tupaia belangeri chinensis | reverse complement strand
TAGGGAAAACTGTGAAGACGCTGTGTGCCCCGGGGCGGCCTCTGCGGCTTCCTTCCCCAGCCCTGGCCTCCCCTCCCCGAGAGCTTTCCAAAACCCGCAAGCGACGCTGCTTCTCCGGCGAGGGTGCTCTCCCCGCTGGCGAAGGCCTGGAGGACCCTGGCGCGGTCAAGGTGCCCCTAAAACGAAAGCCCTTTTGTGAAAGACCATAGGGCCCCATAAGCACCAGTCTGCTCTTGAGGAAGCCCAGCAGCACCAGCACGGAGCAGAACATTAACAACAGACGGGAGTAGAAAACACGGGCACTGCATCTGCCGCCCCAACCAGTTTCCACCCAACAGCTCCGCAGAGCTCAGCGCCTTTGCAGCCCCTCTAGGCCTCGTGGTGCCCGGTCTCCAGAACGTCCTCACCCCAGTGCCAAACCCTAGACCCGCTGGGCCCCAGCTGCCCTGCCTCCCAAGCCCCTGGGTGATGCTGGACATTTCTTGGGAGCATCTCTCCCTCCTGACTGGCTCCCTTCTGTGCAGAATGTCTTTGAGGTCCCTCCCCGACCTTTCCACCTTTCCGAAGGTGGCTCCAGGCAGGATGCAATGTCAGATACTTGACCAACTAAGCTCCCATTGGTTTGGGGGTGGGTTTTTTGGTTGTTGTTGTTTTTGTTTTCTTTTGTTTTTAGAGAGATTTTTGCTACAGGGTGCATGCACTCACCGAAGATACAGAGAGAGGTAGAGAGACAGAAAACAGTCATACCCCCCCTCAAGGGAGGGGAGGGGATGACCTTACTGCAATCCCTTCTGTTCCTGGAATTTTGGACACACACACACACACACACACACACACACACACACATTCCTGGTGAGTCTTAAGTCACTGGGTCTGGGACTCAAACTCCAGTTGACTGTGTGGGAGTCCAGTGACGTAACCATTCCTTCATCGTTGGTCCCTTCCCATTGTTTTTTGAAATGCTAAGAGGTGCTGAGCCTTCCAGGGGCCCCCACAGAACAAGGAGCAACGATGGTGCTGCTAAAGGAGGGGGACATTCTTCAGATAGGAAGTTTCTAAAGTAGTCGAGGTCCTAAGCTTTGGGGTGCTCCCAGCCTGTCACGTCCTGACAAGTCCACCTGTCCCTCTGGGCTGGTCCTCTCTGTCAGCCTCAAGGACTCCTTGACCTTGTCAGGAAGTTGAAGAAAACCCTGGGTGTGTCGGGATGGGGGATGGCCAGAAAGGGTCTGAGGAACACGGGCTACACCCCAGTGGGGGAAACTAACCGTTGTGCCATTCCCCCCCACCTCCTTGGGAAAGAATTCCACCTTCCCGTTGAGTGTAATCAGTGCGTATAAACTAGCTCATCAAAATGACAGGCAAACACATAAAACCGGGCACAGCTATGATGCCACATGTTGCTAAGACATGAGAGACCCAGGTTCAATTCCCCACCCGGCTAAGGCCAGGTGTGGCAGCGTGTGGTTGTCATCCCAGCAACTTGGGAGGCTAAGGCCGGAGGCTTCACAAGCTTGAAGCTGCCTGGTCGAGGGAGTAAGGCCCTGTCTGAAAGGGTCAGGCACACACTTGTGGGCCTAGGGACTCAGGAGGCTGAGGCAGGAGGATTGTGGCATAGCAAGACATTGTCTTGGGGGTGGGGGGGACAGTGCCCTAAATGGGTCAGGATAGTTTATCTCAGCTGGGTTACTCCCAGAGGCAAAGGTCCACCAAGGCATCCTCCCCAAGATACAAAAGGAAACTGAGTAAAGAAAAAGTTCATTCATTATTGAATGAAATATTAAGCCTTTGAGGAGATTCTGAGTAAAACCAAAGCTTCAAAAAACTCCTCAATGATTTAGCAAGCTGATCATTTGCTGAGCGGACCACTCTGTACATTTATCTTTCAGCAAAATGAGCTCTTGCAGAATCAACTTCTGGGTAGGAGGCGGCCTCTGATTCTGAGAAAGGATGGGGATTCCCTGCCCCCTAGTGGCGTTGAGAATAATGACAAGTGCAGCAAACCGTTTCCTCTGGGGGCTAAGCCCTTACTCAGCAAAGCAGCGAAACACCCCCTCCCCTCTTCCCCTGCCAGACTCGCAGAGAGAGGAGAGGGACTGTGGACTTCCAGAAATCTGGTAAGCCTTGAAGACGCAACTTACGGAAGCAAGGAGTCTACCAGGCCCAGGGACCTGATCAGACACAATGGGCCCAGAAATGAGCAAAATAATCCATCCATTCCTTGACTTAAGAGTTCCGTCTGAGAAAGGGGAAGGGACTAGAGCTGCAGTGTGAGACTCTGTAGCGATGTCCCAGGGTGTCGAGGGAGGAAAGAGGAAGTGGTGGAAATCCTACAAGTGGAAATCATCTAAGTGAGGAGAAAACTTACAAACCCATCAGCTGGCCGTTTACTGTGGCAGGGGCTGCGAAGGAGCCGACGCTAAGGGGAGGAAACGTCTCAGTGTGCACGTAGGAACTCACCTGTCACATAATGGAGTGCAGGATGTCCCGGGGGACGCCGTCCGTCCGTTGGAACTGAGAGCAGCTGGGCACTTCGGGAAAAGGCAGGCAGCCTGGAGGGAGAAGGACCCGTCAGAGGCTGCTGCAACAGTCCAAGCTAGAATTGAGGTCATAAACGAATACAGCGACCGTGGGAAGATGCAGGGGAAGGGAACAGATTTACAAGAGATGTAGGAAATAGAAATAATAGAATAATTTTTCAAGGATGAATTCAGGGTTACTGTTAAGTTGGTCCAGCTGCACATCAAAGGGTGCTATTCACAGTGTGGACGTTTCTCTTATTTTGAAAAATATTACTCTATATGCTGATTTATTTCAAAGCTGGAAAGTGCATTTTTCCTATGGTTTTGGCAGATGGCAGTAAACTGTAACTAAATTTGTATATTTGGACAATTGTATGATTTAATTAAGTGTCTTTTTAAGATAAAGTCTATGTTTAGGGCAGTCCTGTAGCACAGTTGTTAAGGGACTTTGATCCCATACGGCCGGCCATGGTTCAAATTCTGGAAAATTCAGCAGCTTGGAAAACATGCTAAGCACGTGTGCATGCATGCAGTGGAGGAAAGAATGGAGGAAGTGAGGACCGTGGGCTGATCACACTCCATTGAGAAAGGGGTGCCCACTCTCTCTCTCTCTCTCTCTCTCTCTCTCTCTAAATGAGAGCAGATATCATGGCGGTTAGGGCACTGGACTCCCACATGTCTAACCACAGTTCAAGTCCCTGACCTAGTGGCTTATTTTCTCACACTCTCTTGAAAAATAACTAAAATTGAAGAAATAATTCTTTTCTTTTTCCTTTTTTTTTTTTTCAAGAGATTCTTGCTATAGGATACACGTGCTCACCAGGGAGACAAAGAGACAGAAAGTGAGAAATCACTCTCCAGAGGGATGGCCACATCACAATCCCTTCTCCTCTATTCTCAACCCTTGGGATCTTGGCCATGCATGCACATGAGCCCAGCATGAGTTTCTTTCTTTCTTTCATTCTTTCTTTTTTAAAGTAACTTAATTTACTTGAACACTACTTTTTATTTTATACATTCAACCACTATACATCACTTAGCTTGTGAAGTGAATTTATCCAACATGAAATACACTTCAGACCGTCCAGTTGAGGATACCATACATGCTGTCATCAACAGGTAATAAGCCTTGTCTACGTCCCACAAGTATCTTGCCTTTCCATTTTTCTCCCTAATTTCCTTCCCTATACTCTTCCCCTCTCCCACGCTCCTTCCACACTGTCTCCAGTGTCCATAACTATTCTCAATGCTTTTATGTCCTCCAGTCTCTCAGTCTCTACCATAGAGTGTGGACAGTCAGGATATATTAAGTGGAGACATACAATGTCTCTTTCATAGCCTGCTTGCTTCACTCAGCAGTAAATCTTCCACAGTTATCCATTTTCCACCAAATGCCAGGGTCTTGTTTTTTATGGCTGATAGTATTCCATAGAGTATATATACCACACTTTTTCCATGCATTCCTCTGTTCATGGACATTTGAGTTTGTTCCATGTCTTAGCGATTATGAATAATGCCGCAATAAATATAGTTGTGCAAGCACTTTTTTGACTGAGCATTCTCCTGTCATTTGAGTAGATACTCAGGAGTGGAACTGCTGGATCATATGGTAGTTCTATTTGTAGGTCTTTCAGGAAACTCCATATCGTTTCCATAGTGGCTGGACCAATTTACATTCCCACCAACAGTGTAGGAGAGTTCCCCTTCCACCACAGCACTACTAACACTTATCATTTTTTGTATTTTTAATCTTCGCCATTCTAACAGGGGTTAGGTAATATCTCATTGTGGCTTTAATCTGCATTTCCCTTATGAGGGATGTTGAGCATTTTTTTCATGTGCTTTTTGGCTGTCTATATGGCTTAGAGAGATTTTTGTTCAGCTCATTTTCCCATCTTTTACTTAGGTTCATCTTTTTTTCTTTTTCTTTTTTTTTTCAGGTAAGCCACTTAAGTTCCCTATGTATTCTGGTTATCTGAAAACATATGCCTTCTCTGAGGCATAGTTTACAAAATAGTCTCTCATTCTGAGGGTTGTCAGGTCACACTAATGACTGTCTTTTGCTGTGCAGAAACTTCTTACTCTGATGTAATCCCACTTTTCTATTTTATTTTTAGAATTACTGCCTGTGCTTTGGGGGTCTTATTTTAGAAGGCTTTTCTACTCCAATGTTTCCCAGAGTTTCCCCAGTGTTTTACACCAGTAGTTTTATAGTTTGAGGTCGTAGGTTTACATCTTTGATCCATTTTGAGTTGATTTTTGTTAATGGTGAAAGATGGGGGTCCAGTTTCATCTTTTTGCAGGTGGATACCCAGTTTTACCAACACCATTTACTAAAGAGGTTTTCCTTTTCCCAATGGATCGACTGGTATTCTTTGTGAAAAATCAGCTGACTATATGTTTGGGGGTTTATTTTGTCGATGGAAATAACCAGCTCTGGAAAAATAATAATGTGGTTTATTTCTAAGCAGAATATGAGTGACCTAGGCCCGGAGAGGAGGCAAATGTGTCTTTCTCAGGGTGATCAGGTACAGGGGTTCCTTTTATTTAATTTTTAAAGAATCATTTAACTTTATTTATTATTTTTTTATTTTAACTTTATTCATTTATTTATTTATTTATTTTAATTTAACCAAAGAAGGACAGAATGACAGAATGAGCGAGAGAGAGAAAGTGAGAAGGCAAGCTGCCTGATCCGGGACTCGAACCATGGTCACCCATGTGGGAGTCCAGCGCTCTTAACCACCATGCCACCTGCTGGCCCCAATTTATTTTTTTTTTTTTCCAATTTGACCAAAGAGACAAAAGAGAGAGAGGAAAAGTGAGAAGCAAGCCACCAGGTCCAGGACTCAAACCATGGTCAGCCATGTAGGAGTCTAGCACCCTTAATCACCACACCACCTGCTGGTCCCCTCCTTTTATTTGATTTTAAGAGTGAGAGGCAGGGTTTGGAATTTAGTCAAGAGTTTTTCCATTGGTCTGGCCCAAAAGGAGGGACAACTTGTGGAAGGGGTCGGGCTTGCAGGTTTTAAGTGGGTTTACAGGTTTTAGGTTGGTGACTGGAAAAGAAAGGGTGCTGAGATCAGAAAAGAATCTACTTTAACAGAGATAAGGAGGCTTAGTATACCTCACAGACGTACTGTGCCAGGGGCAGGATGTAGGAAGAGTCCTGTTACCAGTGGGTCAAAATGGTCTGTTAATGTTTGTGGGTGTGACTCCCTCCTGGCCCTCTGGAAAGGATTTTGGAAAATAGGAAAAAGCAGTCAGACTCAGTCCACATTTCTATTGCGACTGTTTTAATATTGCTTGTTTCTATATGAATTTGATTTATCTGGTTTCTTTCTCTCTTCTGGTGTGAGTTTCAAGCCACCGAGTTCAGAATTTGAACTACGGTTGACCACATGGGAGTCCAGTGCCTTAACCACTATACCACCTGCTGGCCCTCAAATAATTAAAAAAAAGCCCTGAGAAGTGAGCTTTTTATTTTATACATTCAACCACTATACATCACTTAGCTTGTGAAGTGAATTTATCCAACATGAAATACACTTCAGACCGTCCAGTTGAGGATACCATACATGCTGTCATCAACAGGTAATAAGCCTTGTCTACGTCCCACAAGTATCTTGCCTTTCCATTTTTCTCCCTAATTTCCTTCCCTATACTCTTCCCCTCTCCCACGCTCCTTCCACACTGTCTCCAGTGTCCATAACTATTCTCAATGCTTTTATGTCCTCCAGTCTCTCAGTCTCTACCATAGAGTGTGGACAGTCAGGATATATTAAGTGGAGACATACAATGTCTCTTTCATAGCCTGCTTGCTTCACTCAGCAGTAAATCTTCCACAGTTATCCATTTTCCACCAAATGCCAGGGTCTTGTTTTTTATGGCTGATAGTATTCCATAGAGTATATATACCACACTTTTTCCATGCATTCCTCTGTTCATGGACATTTGAGTTTGTTCCATGTCTTAGCGATTATGAATAATGCCGCAATAAATATAGTTGTGCAAGCACTTTTTTGACTGAGCATTCTCCTGTCATTTGAGTAGATACTCAGGAGTGGAACTGCTGGATCATATGGTAGTTCTATTTGTAGGTCTTTCAGGAAACTCCATATCGTTTCCATAGTGGCTGGACCAATTTACATTCCCACCAACAGTGTAGGAGAGTTCCCCTTCCACCACAGCACTACTAACACTTATCATTTTTTGTATTTTTAATCTTCGCCATTCTAACAGGGGTTAGGTAATATCTCATTGTGGCTTTAATCTGCATTTCCCTTATGAGGGATGTTGAGCATTTTTTTCATGTGCTTTTTGGCTGTCTATATGGCTTAGAGAGATTTTTGTTCAGCTCATTTTCCCATCTTTTACTTAGGTTCATCTTTTTTTCTTTTTCTTTTTTTTTTCAGGTAAGCCACTTAAGTTCCCTATGTATTCTGGTTATCTGAAAACATATGCCTTCTCTGAGGCATAGTTTACAAAATAGTCTCTCATTCTGAGGGTTGTCAGGTCACACTAATGACTGTCTTTTGCTGTGCAGAAACTTCTTACTCTGATGTAATCCCACTTTTCTATTTTATTTTTAGAATTACTGCCTGTGCTTTGGGGGTCTTATTTTAGAAGGCTTTTCTACTCCAATGTTTCCCAGAGTTTCCCCAGTGTTTTACACCAGTAGTTTTATAGTTTGAGGTCGTAGGTTTACATCTTTGATCCATTTTGAGTTGATTTTTGTTAATGGTGAAAGATGGGGGTCCAGTTTCATCTTTTTGCAGGTGGATACCCAGTTTTACCAACACCATTTACTAAAGAGGTTTTCCTTTTCCCAATGGATCGACTGGTATTCTTTGTGAAAAATCAGCTGACTATATGTTTGGGGGTTTATTTTGTCGATGGAAATAACCAGCTCTGGAAAAATAATAATGTGGTTTATTTCTAAGCAGAATATGAGTGACCTAGGCCCGGAGAGGAGGCAAATGTGTCTTTCTCAGGGTGATCAGGTACAGGGGTTCCTTTTATTTAATTTTTAAAGAATCATTTAACTTTATTTATTATTTTTTTATTTTAACTTTATTCATTTATTTATTTATTTATTTTAATTTAACCAAAGAAGGACAGAATGACAGAATGAGCGAGAGAGAGAAAGTGAGAAGGCAAGCTGCCTGATCCGGGACTCGAACCATGGTCACCCATGTGGGAGTCCAGCGCTCTTAACCACCATGCCACCTGCTGGCCCCAATTTATTATTTTTTTTTTTCCAATTTGACCAAAGAGACAAAAGAGAGAGAGGAAAAGTGAGAAGCAAGCCACCAGGTCCAGGACTCAAACCATGGTCAGCCATGTAGGAGTCTAGCACCCTTAATCACCACACCACCTGCTGGTCCCCTCCTTTTATTTGATTTTAAGAGTGAGAGGCAGGGTTTGGAATTTAGTCAAGAGTTTTTCCATTGGTCTGGCCCAAAAGGAGGGACAACTTGTGGAAGGGGTCGGGCTTGCAGGTTTTAAGTGGGTTTACAGGTTTTAGGTTGGTGACTGGAAAAGAAAGGGTGCTGAGATCAGAAAAGAATCTACTTTAACAGAGATAAGGAGGCTTAGTATACCTCACAGACGTACTGTGCCAGGGGCAGGATGTAGGAAGAGTCCTGTTACCAGTGGGTCAAAATGGTCTGTTAATGTTTGTGGGTGTGACTCCCTCCTGGCCCTCTGGAAAGGATTTTGGAAAATAGGAAAAAGCAGTCAGACTCAGTCCACATTTCTATTGCGACTGTTTTAATATTGCTTGTTTCTATATGAATTTGATTTATCTGGTTTCTTTCTCTCTTCTGGTGTGAGTTTCAAGCCACCGAGTTCAGAATTTGAACTACGGTTGACCACATGGGAGTCCAGTGCCTTAACCACTATACCACCTGCTGGCCCTCAAATAATTAAAAAAAAAGCCCTGAGAAGTGAGCACTGAGTGCCTTTTCCTAGGGCATTTGACCGTCTCGGAAGATGAGAAGGTGTGCTTTGTGACCTCCCTGGGAGAAGAAAGAAATCAAAGTCCCAGGGTAAGTGTCAAAGCGAAAGCTGCATCCAACAAAGTTACACAGGCAAAGACTTCAGACTTTATTTAAGCCTGTTACAGTCTGGTCGAGCAGCCAGAACTCAGTCTGAGCTCAGCTCCGCTGAGACAGGGGTGAGAGTGTCTCTAAGGGTCTCTAAGAGGATCTCTGGTCCCTGGAGTCAGCGACCAGAGAGTCCTGACCGATCAGTGGGACGTGCAGCACAACAAGTTACTCAGTCCAGAATTTGGGAATGTTTCCCTCTGTGACTAGGCCACCTGTGTTTGCTAATTGGTGCAATTTGCTGAACCTAAGTACCTACCCCCTTAGAGACTGGGGTGTGGGCACCTTCTGTCTTGATGCTTTTTGCATTTCAAAGAGACAGCTCCCAGGTTATTCTCTCTCTCTCTCTCCTCTCTCCTTTGCTTATTTCCTCCACAAAAGACACAGAGAGGAGGGGAAAGACATCCGAATAGGGTCCTCATGTGAAGATCCACTCCCCATCTCAGCAGCCCGGATCCCACGGGCATTCTTCAGCTCTCTCTGAGTGCAGGGAGGCCCCCGGGACATGAACTGGACACCTTCCCTTGTAAGTCCACTTGCATGACCACTACACCACTGCCTGGCTTCTTGAGAAGGACATTCCTGGGTTGTAAAAGTGGCAAGAGGCTCTTTAAATAATTTACATCTCAAGAAGGTAAAGAAACAATTTACAATAATGAGTTTTCTAAAGAGAGGTCAGGGCCTAGTCCTGTGGAAGCCTGGGTAAGGCTCCGTCAAACAAACAGGAGTGAGTGGGGAGGTCAGCGTAGCCAGAGTGGGACAGGAGGCCTCAGAAAACTGAGCCCCTGGAGCGTTGCCCCCTTTGGCCCCTTTGGCGCTGGAGAACTGGAAGTAGAACTGACGCCTGAAACTGAAATGACAACTTTTGGATACCCTGTGTGGCTCGGGGGAACTTCAAATATTGAATTAATTTAAGGGAGTTCTGGAAAAATACTGACCATAGAGAAGACTGGTGGCGAATTCAAATTCCAAATTTATGTTAAGGGGTCAGCAGGCGGTGTGTGGTGGTTAAGGGCATTGGACTCCCACATGGCCAACTACAGTTCAAGTCCTGGACCTGGCGCAACTTGCTTTCTCACTTTCTCTCTCTTTCTGCCCCTCTCTGGTCAAATTTAAATAAGTAAATAAAGTTAAATAAAAAAACATTATTTTTTAAAAATCTGTGTTAAATTTTCAATATGTGTCTCAGATTACACATACAAATAACTTTCTTTTTGAAAAGCAAATAACTTTTAAATGATTTAAATTGTGGTCAGTGCCCAGCTGACAACTGAAGTGAGCCAAGCATGCCTGGCCAAACACGGCTCTGGTAGACCCAGCTCTCGTCCACCCCGTGCCCGTGCCTGGGAGTGAGCACACGCTGGCTGATTCGCCCTTGAACCCGTGTCCTTAGTAGGGCTGTCAGTGCTGGGCATCCTTACTCGATGGGCCTGGTCATCTGCTCACTCCCACTCCCCAAACAACTATTGCCCACGTGGTCCTGTCTTCTAAAACCTTTGCGTCCTCCTCGTTTGCCCACTCTCAGTTGGTGGCCCTGTTTCCTCTTCCTCTAAGACAACAGAAACCAGAAAGCATCAGAAGTACCCACCACGGCGTCGCCCACCTGCTCGGGCCGTCCCCGTCACCGTGACTGGGCTGTCCAGACTCCTCCCAAGCCCATCTCCTCCCTCCGCACACCAAGGCCTCCTCTCCTCTCACCGCCTCCTAGTCCTTCCCTTCTCTGTACATCAGCTTTCCTGTTCCGGGACCACCTGTCTCCCAACTATACATAATGTGCTCTGAGCCAGCAGGTGGCACGGTGGTTGGGGCACTGGACTCCCACATAGCCAACCATGTTTCAAGTCCTGGACCCAGAGCTTGCTTTCTCACCCCCCCATCTTTCTTATGAGTACATGAGCCCCATAACAAATTAAATGTTAATAATAGTAATAAATTTGACTAGAGAGAGAGAGAGACAGAGAAGGAAAGTGAGAAAGCAAGCCACCAGGTCTGGGACTGGAACAGTGGTTGGACATGTGGGAGTGTCCAGTGCCTTAACCACCAGGCCACCTGCTGGCCCAGTAAACAATTCTTTAAAAAAAAAAAGAACATGTCTAATCCTCCCACCAAATAACACCTAATTTCTCTGCCCTCTTCACTGCAAAAGTGGCTGATGTAGGTCTCCAGGCTCAGGGTCTCAGAATTCTCTCCTTCCGTTCTACCCAGAGCCATTCTACCCACTCCCAGGTGCTGTTGTCCTCTGCACTCCAGTAAAATGGCTCCAGCAATGTCATTTTGCTGCATCTAAATTCATCCAAACTAGCACTTCATTAGCATTTGTAGCATTTGACCCAGCTGATCTCTTCCATTCCTGAAGCACACCCTCAGCTGGTTTCCCACCCCACAGCACTGGGTCTGCCCCTCCTCTGTCCCTTTTCTTGTTCCTTTCTCCCTCATCTAACCTTTGGGTCACTCAGGGCTCAGTCTTTGAACTCCTCATTTTTTTTCAACTGTATTTGTTTATAAATTTTATCAGAGACGGAGAGATAGAAGGAGAGAGAAAGCGAGAAAGCAAGCCTCCGTCCGCGTCCAGGACTCGAACCACAGTCGGCCATGTTGGAGGCCAGTGCCCTTAACCACCACACCACCTGCCGGCCCCTGAACTCCTCACTTCTGTCTCTGTCACTTCCTAGGCGATCTCATTCAGTTTAAAGCCTTAAATAATATCTATAGACATCTATTGGAGTAAAATAGGGAACCCGCCTTGATATGGAGTGAGGTGAGAAATAGAAGACTATTCAATAAATCGGGGGGGGGGGTGGCTATCGGTTTTTGTAGGGAAAAAAAGAATTAGAACCCTGCCTCATGCCATACCCAGACATAAATGGATGGACCAAGACTATAAAACTTAAAATGTAATACAAGTCTTGGAAAGAATACGAGTCAGCAGCATCTCTTACCTGGTATTTGTGGGAGTGAAACTGGTGCCGCCCTTGGCATCACCCCGTGAAGCTGCGCATTGGTGACATGCCACAGCTCAAGGGGCCTGCTCTCCTGGCTATGCAGCGGCACACCCGGCGGGAGACACAGCGATGTTCACGGCAGCGAAGTCCTGGAGACAGCCCAGATGCCCGTAATCAGGAGGGCATGGAAGTAAATCGTAGGCTAGCCACACATGGGACTACCGCACAGCACCCTAGTGAGACTGACCCCTGCCACCTGCAGTGACACATGTGGGTCATAGCAATGCAGGAAGTCAAGGGGCTGGCAGGTGGCATGGTGGTTAAGGGCGCTGGACTCCCACATGGTCGACTGCAGTTCAAGTCTCAGACCTGGCAGCTTTCTCTCTCTCTCTCTCTCCCTCTCTCCCACTCTGGTCAAGTTAAAATAAATAAAGTTAAATTAAATAATTATTTTTAAAAACGCAAGAAGTAAAAAAAAGAAAACAGTTCAAAAATATAACATGGCCCATTGCATGAGGTGGAAAGCTACCCCCCAACTCAGCAGCCTGTCTGTAGAACAACACAAGGGAAGGCGTGAGCCTCGGAGAATGCAGCCCTGGGCCTCTGGCTGCTGCCTCTTCTCCAGCCAACTGCCCTCTCCAGGCTTGGTTTGCAACTGTTGGTGAGAAGCCACCCTGAGAAGAGGTGGGGACATCGTTGGGGAGGTAGGCTGGAGGGAGATGCGGAAGGCACTGGCTCTGTCTCCCTCCCAGCCGGCTGTCTTGCTGGAGCCTCTGGGAACCCTGCACTCAGGCAGCAGCCTTCGACCCAACTCTGCACCTACCATGGATTTTCTTTTGCTTCTCTTGTATGTTTTGGGTTGAGAGTGTGGGGTACTGCTGCTGCTGGTGGCTCCTGGAACCCCATTTCTCTTCTTCAGAAGTGACAGCAGAGGGAGCCTCGCCCAGGCTCACTCAGCATGTTTGCTGGACCAGGCAGACCTTGCTGTCTCCTCCCAGGAAGCTCCCCCATGTGGCCGCCAGGTGCCATGCAGGCAGAGTCTAGGAAGGAGCCCTGGCAGGCCGATGAGAAAGCCTCAGCAGAAACCCAAAGTCTGATGACAAAACAATCCAGAGGTAAATGTCTGTTCCCACTTCTCCACTTCCCAAGAGAACACAATGAAGTAAGAGCTCCCCCTAGTCTCAGCACCTGTGAGAACTGCCTTTCCACACCCTCTACAAGATGGAGACAGCCTGTCTGGACAGTCCTTGGTGCACAGCAGGGAGCAGGGGCGGCTCAGGACCCAGTGTGCTGCGGCAGGCAGGCTCAGGGGAGGGTAGAGAGTGCCCGGCGGTGAAGACTGGGAAAAGGCAGGTGCCTGCACAGACCACTCGGGGGTTGACTGCTGATGAGCGCCCTGTTTTCAGTATGCTCCCACAGCAAAGACCAGGGGAAGGACGGGGACAGGCACCCCATAACTGTTAGCAGCATACAGCCCAAGGGAGAGCTCAAATAGGGAGACAGAGAAGGATGTGCCTAGAGACATGGGCTATGGACCGGCCCGCCTGGATGTAGCTCAACTGCTGAGACTTGCAGATGCCGTTGCCGTCCCCGCACACCTCCCTAGCTTCTCTGTGTGCGAAAGGATGCCTAACAAGAGCTTCTCTCTGCAAGCCAAGCACCAGGAGGATGGCCCCTGGAGGAGGCTTGGGCCAAAGACAGCTGGGAAGGTGATGAGTAAACA
>NW_006203470.1:336687-346800 GCF_000334495.1 Tupaia belangeri chinensis | reverse complement strand
ATTCCTGCTTCTTGGTTAGGATAACTCTTAAGACATGTCTGGTATTAGGCCGGGTTGTCCGGAGTAAAAGCTACCTTAACGGCTCACCCTCCAGTGGTGGCCTCCTTCTCTCTTCCTGACTTCGCACTCCCGTTGGTGTTTCCAGGGATCTTCCCCCACCTTCAGGGGCAATCCAAACAAGGGCAAGCAGAGACTAGCATGAACCATAAGGGTGCCGATTACTCTGCTGGGGCTGGAATCAACTGCAAGAAGTTGGAACTCTTCTCTAGTCTCCGCTGAGTAGCTACTGTTCGTGCCTCTAGCCTTCCTACCATCCCAGGGCCTTGCATCCAAACATTAGAATGTCTAAGTTCTAGCTCCAACTCCCCACTCACCAGCTACGCACTCCTGGGAAGCCCGCTCCACTTCTTCAAGGCTCCATTTCCTCAACAATGAGCAGGAGAGGCTCGGACAGCCCGAGGCAGCCAGCCACACGCCACCCGCCACCCCGTAATTTACTGGGAGGTGTCTCTCCCTGAGTTCAAGCTCACAGATGGGGGATATGGAAACGGGTACCAACACCAAGAAGAAGCGCTCTCCTCCTTCCCACTTGCCTCGTTCGCCTGCCATCACCAGGTAATGTCCTCCAGGCCCTCCAGGCAGTCACTGCCACGCAGATCTGAGATCACCTCTGCTGACCAAGTCGGTGGCTTCAGGGTCATAAGTTGCTCTCTGGCAAGAGCTGGGAGAGGGAAAGTGTTTTAGTCCTTCGTCTTGCTAATAACTGAATACCTGAGTCTGGGTAATTTATCACAATAAAAGCTGAGGGGCCAGCTGGTGGTGTGGTGGTTAGGGCTACTGGATCCCACAGAGCCAATTGCATAGTTTGAGTCCCAGACCTAGTGACTTGAAAAACACAGTGGAGTGTGTGCATGTATGCCCAAAACCCCAAGAGGAGAGTGGATGAGAAGGGATTACAACATGGTTATTCTCTCTGGGGGGTTCTCTCTCTCTCTCTATCTCTGTCTCTGTCTCTGGTGAGCTCATGTGCCCTATAGCATTTTTTATAGAGGTCTATTTAGCTCACGGCTTTAGAGCTCCAAGGTCAAGGGCCGCATCTGGTGAGGGCCTTCTTGCTGGTGGGGGCTCCAGAAGAATCCCGAGGTGAGAGAGACTTGGTACTCTCCGAATCAGTTCTGCAGGGTCTGAAGGGCCTGGTGACTGCAATGGCGCATGCTGTGGAGCAGCTGCAGTGCAGGAGCCCCGCTCTCCCCCAGCGAACCCAAGAAAGACCTTGCTCCCGTCAGCCCCGATTCGAACGCCAGTCCTTCCTCCTTCCCCCCTTCCCGCCTGTCTTTAGTATGTAGAGACTTGAATCAGAGTGTAGGGCTGACTGAGAGATGGTTGGGGTGACTGAGTCTGTGTGTCCATCTCGCCAATGGGCCCCAAGAGGGATATTGATGGTCTCTCTGGAATGCAAGGCTCTGTCTGGACTGCTGCCAGCCTGGAATGGAATATTGAAAGTGGGAATATAAAATTAGCTCCCATTCAAAAGCTAATCACACCTAGGAAAGAAAATTGACAGCACTCTTCTATATGCAAAATGGTTGCATCGTTTTCTTCTTTTCCCCATATTTCTGTGGACTTGTTTAAAAATGTTGTTATTTAGAAATACTCACAGCTCAAGAAAGTTTAAGCCCAACCCCCTGAGAAAATTGGAATCCCAGGGGCAGTGACACCAGCGTCAGCATCTCTCTGCGGCTCCTCGGCCACTGCCTTTCATGTCTGCGGACAGCTCGACACCACCCTGCTGACAAGCAGTGCTCAGCCAGAATCCGGGCTGTGGGCCCCACAGTGCTGCAGAGAGCTAGTATCTGCCCCTCCTGTGGTGACAGGTGAGGAGGACACAGGCTGGGCTCCTTCCGAGTTGCTCAGGAAGGGTCCAGGGATACCCCAGAAGGACAGGAGATGGAGGTGAGAACCCCAGCAGGGACTCCAAAGCCCCAGGAGAGAAGCCTGTCCACTGGCTTCTGCCTTGCTTTGGAACATACTTGGCAGTTCTCTCTATAGATGCTCCCTTGGCCAGGCGGGGACAGCTGGTCTACTCCACAACAGGTAGAGGTGAGGAGTGCAAAATAGAGACAGAAAGAAGGTGACCGAGGGGTGCCTGTGTAGACACAAATGGTGTGTACAGGCGGGTACTTTGCTCGTGTATGTGGCTGTGTTTGGCCTCTGCAGTGTGTATCTGAAAGTCTCTGTGCACACACTGGAAGGTGTGTGAGTTTCTGTGTGGGGGGGAGGAGTGCATGGCTTGGGGTGCAGGGGGTACCTATGAATCGCTTAGAGTCCTGGAGGGACAGCCCCCTACTGGAACTGCACGTCATGTACAAGGGTTGAAAATGTGCACTGGCATCTGCGGGGGACCTGGGGGACAGCTAAGGGAGGGGCCCAGCACCGAGGGCTGCGTGGGAGCGAGGCCTTCCCTGCACTGGAACAGGAGTACTCCTGAATTTATCGACTGGGCTTCCCAGTGAGATTTTAGAAAAGAGGAATCTTATCTTTTCATAAAAAGTAAAATAAGATAAAAATAAATTTTAAATACTTTGGAAGTCACTAATCCCATCCAGAGGGCAAGTGGAGAGCGAGCTGGGCCAAGGAGAGCCCTCCTGCCTTGAGCACGAATCCAAATGAAGGGCAGAGTGGCTTCAAAACCAGGGAAAATTCTGGAGAGAGAGGCGGCGGGGGCAGTGCCGTGGCTGGAAACAAAGGGACTTGGTCCTGGAGAGAGCCGGACACAGGTCCAGGTTTGACGCCAGCTCTGCGGGTACCAGCCTGGACCTCACTGGGCTCTCTTTGCCTGTCACGACGGGGCCGATAAGTCACGCTTCGCTTTTCCACTGATGCAAAGCCCGGACGGCCGGGTGAGCAGAGCCCACCAGCCCCATGTGAATCCTGATTCACTACTTCAGAACCACGCAGGTGTGGAGGTGCCAAAGAGCGCGAGGTGCTAGGCACGTCCCGGCCGGCAAAGCAGAGGCAGAGGTTGTGGGGACAAGGACCCAGGCAGGCGACAGTCACAGTCATGAGAAAGGCCCTCTCCTCTGCATCTGTCTCCAGGACACGATCTCATTCATCCCGGCCATCAGCGTGAGCTTCTCTGAGACCCAGCAGTGGGAAGTCCCAGGGCCCCTGTCACTGCAGATGTCCAGGACAGACTGGGCCACGTGTCGGGAACCTAGAGGGAGGTCTTGTATGAGAGAAGGCAGACCTTCAAGGTCCCTTTCCACTCGCACCATCTTTCCGACGGCAATGATCCAGCACCTCAAAGCCCAGCCCACAGGAGGCCCTCAGTCAGTGTGGAGGAGCACGACCCTCGCGTGTGAGCAGGAGTACCGCTCACTTCCCCTAGACTTGCAGGGGCTGGTCGGGAACAATTCTTACAGCTGCACCCGGGGTCCAGAAGGGCCAAGATGAGAATACTCAGGGGCCAAAAGCAGTAAAATGAGAAGTCTCACAAAGGCACTGAGGAACTTCGGCAGATCCTCCAAGGTCACTGGGACCTGCACATACACACACACACACACACTCACACACATGCATACACACACTCACGCATGCACACACACTCACACACATGCGTGCACACACTCACACACACAACCGCCACAAGGGCTTCTCCCCCGGCCACCGGAGCATGGCCACATCCTCCTGCTCGTCACAGCGTGAATAAGGCCTCACTTCCCACATTCCCTAGTTTAGCCCTCCTAGTATAATCGCTTCATATTGTTTTAGTTACCAGAGGGTGCATACACTCACCACAGAGACAGAGACACAGAGAGATGAAAAGGGAGAAAGCACCCCCAATGGGGTGTGGTCTTGCTACAATCCTCTCTCCATCCCTCCACACTGTCGGGATTCGGGGCACACTTGCACACCCAGAGCCAGGTCTTTGGCCATGTAGGGCCAGGCTTCCTTTAACCACTGGGAAACAAGTCACCCCAATCACTTTATTATTAATCATCTCTGCTGAATTTCAGGTGCCGTCAGCAATGCGGACTTCAAAGTTTCTAAGTTGAGATTTACCAAGCATATCATAATATGCAGAATAACCCCATATCAAAAAGAACTGCAAAACCACTTTACATGTAAGTATTCAATAGTACACAAAACAGCATTTAAGCCTTTCACGAAATCTGCACTTCCATGGAATACTGGCAACAACTGTGCTCCTGGCAAGATACTATAAACAATTTTTCTGAATAACATTAAGTAGGCTTATTTTTCTAAAAAAAAAAAAAAAAAGATAAAAGGAAAGAAAGGGTCCCCTGCCTCACCACTGGATGGCATGCTCCATAATTTATCATTTAAAATCATATTGAAAAGACTCTCCCACTCTCTCCCACTCTCCTCATCCTTGCATCTACATCCTGGAGGATGAAAAAAATATAAGTGGCTCACTGCATTTAAGAGAAACACTGCGTGATGTTCTGTTTCATCCTTTTTTGAATACCTCCAATTTATTTTGATGTGTAACTAACAAATGCTCAATACAAAAACCAAAAGTTTTAAAGTGCCTGACTTTGTCAGATTCAAGGAAGCTGAACCTCTGGTTTCGCCTGCCCCTGGCCCTGACCTGTTCTCATGGTGGCAGGAAAGAAGTCGAATCAATTGAATCGTTAGTGGCAGCCGAGAGTAATGATGGGTACATATATCCGAAATCATTTAAAGGAAATTATTGGGGGATATTTGTACACTCATTGTCATACTGACATTATTCAGAAGAGCCAAAAGATCAAAGCAGCCCAGATGTCCGTTGAGCAATGAATGAAGAAACAAACTGCGGAATAAGGTCCTCTAGGCCACGGTCATGCTGCAATCCCTTCTCCTTTCTCCTTCGCATTCTGATACACACATACCAGGCATGTTTTCAAGCTGTCAGGGCCTGGATTCGAACTGCAGTCAGCTACATGAGATCTGGGTCTCTTAACCACTACAGGCCAGCCCACTAATCATGGAAAATTTCTTACACGTGGCTACAGAGAGAGTAGTTCATGAAGCCCCTTCCAGCTCCCCACACTTTCAAAATTGTCAGCAGAGAGTCCATATTCTTTCCTCTGTCCTCACCCTCACCCGTATCCCAGATTTCTGTGAAGCAAGTCCTAGACAGCACTTCACTGAATACATACATTTCTGAAAGACAAGGCTTCTTGTACTAACGTTAAGTGCACTGTAATTAGAACTGAGAAAAATTAATAATTCTGTAGTGTCAAATATCCGACTGGCATTCAAATTTCCCTGGTAACAACTGCGTTTCAAACATTTCCTTACAGGATGACAGCAGCCCACGGCTGGTCGTGGTTGACTTTTTCCTGCTTTTCTTCCATGTTTCTTTCTCTCTTTTGTGTTCAGCTAAGACAGCCCAGAGAGTTTGTGTATTACTCAAATCTACTGTCTTTTAAACGTTTGGGTAATTTCTCTCTCTCTCTCTCTCTCTCTCTCTCTATCATAGAGTGGGTGTGTGAGCACGTGAGGATGTGAAGCAGGAGAGGAGCTCCTTCCACAGAGTGTGCTCGTGGCAAGATGCACCCATGTCAGGCTGACCAGCCCTGGGATTTGAACTGTAGTCTCCATGTGGGATCTGGCTTCTCTTGAGCAGTGCATTACCGCTGAACCATGGAGCCAGCCCACATGTTTCAGGTTTTTATGAGCAAACTTTCATTGTTGGCTTTTTGGCTGGCTAATTCTCTTTGAAAAGTTATTCTGTGTTTCCTTCTTACTTTCTCTTGAAATTAGAAAATAAATTTCTAAAGGTCTTGTAGATTAGCCTTCAATCTTCATTTCATCTTTAAGGAGACAACTTACTTTCACAACTCTGCTTTTCTGACTCCCTTCTCTAAAGCACTCTGACAGTTCATGATTACACACATTAACCCATTCAACAAATGTTAGCTGAACACCTTCATGGTCCCTGCCTGGTCTAGTTTACATTTTCACATAAACATGGCCCTTTGGGGCACTAGAGAGCAGTTCTATACCATGTCCATCAATTCCCTCAACATCAGTTCTCCAAATGTGCACTAGAGGGCGCCACTCTGCTCCTGGCATCTGAACTGGAGTCAGCTACTGTTCTGCCCGCTCAGGTTCTCTGATGCTAGCCTATCCCTGCCCACAAGCAAATGAAGATTCTCATGCTACTTGTACTTTAAACATGGAATGATGGTTCAGGTGGCTGAAGCCCACATGCGCAACTCAGCGGTTCGACTCCTGAACCTGTTGGGCTTGCTGGCACGTGTGCATGCCCAAAATCCTGAAAGGAGGGAGAAATGGAGGAGAAGGGGTTGCAGTGTGACCATGCCCCGTGGGGGTTGCATTCTTACTTTCTTTCTTTCCTTCTCTGTTTGTCTCTCTCCAGAGAGCACACATGCCCTCTGAAAAAATTTTTAAAAAGGAAAAAAAGGGTCAGCAGGTGACATGATGATGGGGCACTGGACTCCCACATGGCTGACCACAGTTCAAGTCCCAGACCTGGTGCCTTGCTTTCCCACTCTATCTCTCTCTCTCTGGTGAGCACATGTGCCCTCTAGCAAACTTACAAATAATAAATACAATAAAATAAATCATTTCTTACATTTTATTTATTGTGTATACTAATTATACATTTTGTATACTCTCAAACAAGGAAAGATGGAAATGACCCAAAACAGGTCTATATTCCATCAGACAGAGAACACTGGACTTATGGGTTTTACAAAACCATAAAAAGGTTGAAAGTTCTTTTCATTTCAAAAGAAAACAGTGAAATTGAAATAAGCAAATCTTCAATTAAATGTCTACAAATTGCAACCTATCAACTTGCTATTAGAGACAGTCTTAAAATTATCTCATCACATTTGAAAAAAAAATTTTTTGAGAGATTTTTGCAAAAGAGTGCATGTGCTCACTGGAGAGACAGAGAGACAGAGGGAATGGCCATGCTGCAATCCCTTCTCCACTCTCCTCTTGAGATTTTGGACATGCATGCACATGCACCTGGTATGAGTTTTAAGCCACCAGGTCCAGGACTCGAATAGCAGTCAACTATGTGGAAGTCCATTGAAGGAATTATTATTCCATCTATTGATCCCATATTTTAAAAATATTATGGCCAACGCCATAGCCTAGTAGTTAAGACAGCCAAATCTCACACAACCAACCATGGTTCAAATCCTGGCCACAGCCAGCATGTGTATATGCATGCCCCAGATCCCTACAGAAAGGAGAAATGGAGGAAAAGGGATGGCAGGATGACCACATCCCATTGAAGATTGCTTTCTGCCTCTCTTCTCTCTCTATCTGTCTCTCTGTCTCTTTCCATCTCTGTCTAGTGAGCTCACATGTTCTCTGGCAATAAAAAAGAAAGAAAGAAAGAAAGAAAGAAAGAAAAATTAATAGATTTGAGTCTCTCAGGATTCTAGGGAGCTGGAGGTCTGGGGAAAGGAAAATCAAGCATGAGGAGACCTTGCTGAGAGTGCTTATTTCCCTCTCTCGTACAGTTTTCTAGAAAATTACCTGTTTCGTGTAGATGTAAAACTGTTGTCATAAACTTTTCACAGCATTGTTACAGCTTTTCAAGATCTCTATCATGTCTAGACTTACAATTGCTTTTTTGCTACTAACGTCGTTTATGTGTGCGCCTTCTTACTCTCTTTTTTTGTGTATGTGCCAGAGTTTTGTCCATTTCATTTGTTTTTTTTCAAAGAGTTCATTTTGTTTTTATTGAATGTCTTTTGCATCATTTTATTTCTATTCTGTCCATTTTTATCTTTATCATTTTCACCTTCCTTGACGTATCTGTTCGATTTCTAATCTCTTAAGTTGAACTCTTCACTTTTTGATTTTCAAAATTTATTCTTTTCTAATAAATTCTTTAAATTGTTTTCTCTTTCTTTTTTCTTAATTGCCAGAGAGTACATGCACTCATCAGAGAAAGAGCGGCACCCCTCGGTGGGGCATGGTTACCCCACAGACGATTTTCCTCCAGTTCTTTGTCCTGTCAGGATTTGGGGCACACACTCACATGCACACATGGGTCTTCTAAACCGCCAGGGTTGGTATTTGAACTGCGGTTGGCCATGTGGGATCTGGCTTTCTATGCACAGGGCTTAGCCACTGCACTACAGGGCCAGGACTCTCATGAACACTTGTAAAGCTAAAATTGTCCTGTAATTACTATTTTGGTTGTATCGCACAAGTTTAAAAATGTAGTGTCTTCCTAGTCATTCATTCATAAATATTTTATAATTTCCATTACAATCTCTCCTCTGATCTGAATTGCAAACGAGTGTGCTTTTAAGTCTCTGTATGTATAAAAACCTTCCTTGATTTTGACCACCAAAGACCCTCTGCCCAGACTTCACCCTCCTGCTCCTCAGTCTAGCCAGGAGACAGGTGTGCAAAGGGAGAAAAACGGTACAGTTTCCAGACTGCAGGTCACCTACTTCTGCATTCCTCTGATTGCTCAGATTTAACTCCAGAAAATAGGAAAAACTTATAGTCTATCAGGTGACCAGAAACCACCGCAGAACTACAAGAAACATGAGAAATCAAGAAAATATCTCTCCTCTAATGGAAAAGAACAACTCCTCTTCCTCCACAAAGAATACAAAGGAACTCATGGAAATATCAGATAAAGAATGTTAAGTATTCATAGTGACAAAACTAACAGAGATGCAAAAGAAGAGAGGCAACAAACTCCAGAAGATACAGGAGAAAAGAGGCACCGAGTTCCAAGAGATGAGGAAGTTCTTGCACGATCTGAAAGAGGAGATACACACCATTAAAAGAATCAAACAGAATTGTTAGAGATGAAGGCTGTAATACAGGAAATAAAACTTCCATTGAAAATATCAAAAGCAGATTAGACCATGCAGAAGATTGAATCTCAGATGTAGAAGACAGAACCTCTGATCTAGAGAAACTCACCAAAAAGACTGAGGAAATAACTCAAAAAAAAGAAGAAGAGCATATGAGTAATACTAGATACCACTAAACGCCCAAACATCCAGATTATCAATATTCCAAAAGGTGAAGAAATTAATAATGGCTTTGATAATATATTCCATGAAATCCTGGAAGAAAACTTTCCAAACCTAGAGAGCCATTTAAATATCTAGAACCAAGAAATACAAAGGACCCCACATAGAATCAACCAAAGATCTTCCCTAAGGCACATCATAGTCAGATGGACCAAAACCACAGACAGAGAAAAGATACTAAAATTGGCAAGAGAGAAATGTCCAGCTACTTTCAAAGGATATCCCATCAGGCTAACATCAACAATGCGAGCAAGGAAAGAATGGGAAAATTCAAAGTCTTAAGTGAAAAACAGTTTCAACCAAGAATACTATACCCAGCAAGATTATCTTTCATATGGGGAAAAAAGACAAGAACATTCTCAAATAAACAAAACTTGAAAGAATTTACCAACACCAGACCAGATCTCCAAGAAGTGCTGAAGGGAATGCTATACCAGGAAAACTAAAGTCAGACACACAGAAATAAGAGTACAAGAAACAATCAAGAGAATGGCCAGCCTAATAGTAGAACAAGTCCAGAATTGAATGTTTACTTTCAGAGTTTAAATGGAAAAATCAGACCACAGTAACACTGTAAGTTCAACAGAAGAGAGATTAATTACATGAGTCGGAACTAGTGAAATAGAATTTTTTTACTTTAAACTAAAACATTACCAATTTTCTTCGATGCCTTTTATTTCCATATTTAAGGATTTTTTTCTTCTCTTGACCTGTTGATAGGTTCATCTACCTACTATTTGAACGGAATCCTAACCTTTTACCTGGCTTTAAGTTTAAACATATTTCTCTTAACATTTTTTTGTTTTGATCTATCAAAATTAAAACATTTTTTAAATTAAAAAATGCATTAAAAAATACCTATTAATACCTAGTTAGTGACTGCAGTAAGCTATATCACTAGCCCCAGCAAGGTGTGACTTTGTAGTATGTTCACTTTACTCACTCAAGTTTATGCCTAACATCAGACATGCGTTCATAAATATGTATATATGGGGGGGACCAGCAGGTGGTGTGGTAGTTAAGGTGCTGGACACTCCCACATGGCCAACCACGGTTCAAG
>NW_006203470.1:336010-336676 GCF_000334495.1 Tupaia belangeri chinensis | reverse complement strand
TGAGTGACTCTCTCTCTCTCTCTCTCTCTCTCTCTCTGTCTCTCTGATCAAATTAAAAATAAATTAATAAATAAATAAACTTAAATAAATCATTTAAAATATATATCTATGTATATATCAGCTGTGCTTGCTATTGAAAGTCTTTAAATTAATTAAGATCTTTAGTGAATCAATAAAATGGGGGAGGTAGGCATGCACATACCAGACAGTGTGGGAAAAGGGCGGGAGTTGGCAGAAGATGAGAGGCAGGGAATCAAGGGGGGGAAAAGCAAAATATATAAGAAACAAGGAATAGAAAATTATGTGTTGATGATAACGCATATGGTAATATTCTTGACTGAGCCAATACATAATGTTTACTGGATGGAAATCTCATTTTGTATACTGTATTAATGTACAGTGAATGACTATAAAGAAATAAAGAAAGAAAAAGGAAGAAAGAAAGAAAAGAGAGAAGCCTTCCTTTGCTCTCTTTTGGTTAATGAGGTCTGATTTTATCGTGACTATCAGAAATCTGGCCTGTGTTGAGAGTTGCCCTATCACCAACCCCTGTTGGGCTGCCCAGTTCTGCATCTATACTTTCTCATGTGGATTATACACTGTCCTGGATATGCTCCAAAGACAGCCAAGAAAACAGTCTCATTTTACAATACTCTCTAGGCATTA
>NW_006203470.1:331792-335914 GCF_000334495.1 Tupaia belangeri chinensis | reverse complement strand
CAAGAGGAGAAGAAATTGTGGCGTGGCCATCCCCCCTGGGGGGTGATTTCCCACTTTCTATCTCTCTGTCTCTCTCTGTCTTTCTGGAGAGCACACGTGCCCTATAGCAAAAACCTCTCCACAGAAGAAAAAAAAAAGAAAGAAGCACCAGAAGTGATTTTTTAGAAAAAAAAATTTTTTTTTGGCTGTAGGGCACATGCACTAACCAACCAGCCAGAGAGAGACAGAGAAAGGGAAAGTGAGAAAGTACCCCCGGGGGGCGGGGGGAGTTGACCACTCAATCCCTTCTCCTCCATTCTCCTCTTTGGGATTTTGGGCATGCACATATATGCACCCAACATGTTTTTCAAGCCACCAAATGTGGAACTTGAATCATGCTATCAGTCATGTGGGATCCAAATGCCTTAGCCACCAGTCGTTGGCTGGCCCAAAAGTGAAATTTTTCCTTGTTTTTCCCACATTAGGGAGAGACAGAAAGTCAGACATCCCCTGTTACTGAGTCTCCAAGCTGCAATCCACCCGTGACCTCAGTCGTACAAGATCATGGGCATGCACATGTGCATCTGGCATGCACGCACATGCCTAGTAGGCACTCGGAGGCCAGGGGCCCTACACTGTGGCTTCAGCGTCACAGAGTGCCGTTCCCCCGCCACAGCCACCAGGACTGGACTCAAAGTGGTTTCCTGTTGCTCCAGTCTAGCACTAAGCCCAGAGCATGAGTCCAACGTCAAAACCAACATGTTTCCCCCGAGGCCACTAGCCTGCTCACTGGGAGCCTCCACTATCAGACTCTGGGCCCTGCCTGGGAGATCACACCCACGCCCTCGAGGGGTCGCAGGGAAGTGAACCAGTGAGCAGATGTGATCAACGGATTCGAGAGTGAGCCAAAAACCCATGAGAAATTAAACCTTAAGAAATCAGTAAAAGAGAAGGCAATGCATGTGGGGTAACTTACCAAAGGAGAGCTTTGCACAGTAGGTCAGGGGCTCGAGGCAGGAGAAACCCCACCGCTGTGGCTGGGTGAGCTAGGAAGCCCAGAATGCCCATCAGATGTACCCCTGTGGGACACACGCTCCTGCATCCCCCATGAATAAACTCCCGGGATTTATACACCGGACCACCCTGGCCTAGCCCAGGGCACGTGCCAAGCCCAGGGAAGGCACCTCAAGGTTCAATTGCAACACGGGTGTGGGGAAAAGGACTTTGCCCAAGAGCTGCCCTAAACAGGACAGTGACCAGCCATCGAAACCTGCCTGGCAGGCAGCCAGTGGCATGCTGGTTACGGCGGCTGGGCCCCATGTGGCCCACTGCGCAGTGCGCATACCCCACCCAGCGGCTGGAAAGACACACTGGGTGAGCGTGTGCGCCCAAAATCCCAAGAGGAGCACGAAGGAGAAGGGACCGCCGGGCGGCTGTCCCCCCAGGGGGTGCTTTCTCTCCGCTCTCTCCAGCAAGTGCACACACCTAGAGCAATTTTTGTTGTTGTTGTACACAGGTTTTATTTTGTTTTTAATTAATTAATTTACATTCATTCACTGAGCATTGTCACGGCATACACAATGTGATTTCCCATCCAGAATATACTGCATGGTGGCTTAATAGAGCAATTTGAATTTGGATTTCTTTTCTTTTCTTTTCCTTTTTTTTTTTTCTGGAGAGGTTTTTGGTGCCTGTCATAAGTTGAAGCCACCAGATTCGGGACTCAAACCTTGGTTGACTACATGGGTGTCCAGTGACATAGCATTATGCCAACTGCTGATCCCAGAGCAATTTTTTTTTTTTTTTTTTTTTTTAGCAATTTATTTTTAAATCTGCCTTCAAGAGTCCGTCCACATACAGGACATGGAGCAGAGGGGAGAGGAGAGCCATCTCACCTGCTCGTGGCTGGGGCCCCACGGTGACAGGTGGATGAGCAGAGAGAAGCATACAAACTTCCTTCACACGCAGCTTACGAGACACGGGAGCCTTCCCTCCGGAGAGGAAGACCTGAAGAAACGGGCAACTGCCCGACCGCCCTGCAGAAGTGGGATTGGAGCGCAAAGCGTCCAAGGCCCTAAACTGAGAGGACCCTTCTTGGGGCCTCAGTGTGACTTCCTTTCCTCTGGGTAAGGAGAAGAAATTTCCGGATCCTTCCCACCCCCAGACCCTCTGGAATGAGGGTCACGTGACCTATTAAGAGGCAGGTGGGAGGATTCTTTCACAGCTTGCTTCAGGAGGGCAAGGCAGAGGAGGTGCTGGTGGCTTTCGGAAATGTCAAGGGGCCTGCACTTCAGCGTCCCAGGTCCTAAAACTCGCCAAAGCCAAGGGCAGGCCAGAAAGGAGCAGGAGCAGCAGGAGGGGCAGACACCAGGGGAGGTGTGAGATGGGGTGGGAAGAGCTAAGGGCAGCTGCCTGCCCTCCCAACGCCCCCACCTCAAGTGCACTTCTCTTTACCATCAGATTCAGACCAAGCCCCTCCCAAACCTGAGAGCCCAGAAGCCGTCCCCGAACTGGAGAGCTCCATGGAATGGTCTTCCTCCAGGAGCACCAGAGCCCTCCACGGGATTTCCAGGAGTGCTCACACACAGCAAAGGCCACTTGTCAGCTCTGTCCCACAGCCAGGCCTCTCCCACCTCACAGGACCCTGGAGGCCCTGTCACCGGTGCACTGATCATGCCAGGAACCTCTCTTGTCCCACACATGGGACATATAGACATAGGTTCTCTTGAACCCACAGGCTTTGAGCCCAGTCTCAGGGTACGGGCCCTGTCCCCTAGCAGGTTTCCCGGTGCCAGGGCAAGGAGCCGCTCAGCCTCTCACCAGTGAGAGGATTTCAGGTCTTGCCCACCCCCAGAGGCTTGCTCCACCTTACAGAGGGGATTCCTGTGACAGAGGGGCTCGCCTCTGGAAGCATCTGCGTGTGAAATGCTTCCTGAGTCCAAGCTACTTTAAGAAGAGTGGTGGGTATCTGTTTTGCACTGGTTAATCTGAAATCAGTCTGGTTCCAGAAACAAAGACCTGCTCCAAGGTGACTTCCCGTCTGCTGCTGGAAACTGCTAAAACTGCAGTTCTGCTTAAAGAAAAACACCCAGCACCAGCTCACCGAGCAGCGGCTACACCAGAGGTGGGGGCAGCCGCAGGATAGGCAAGGGCTGAGGCAGGACCGGTGGTGAGACCAGAGGAGGAACGGGAATGCCCGTGCAGGGCCTCTGCTGCTGGCCGTGAGGCCAAACCCACAGCTGACACAGCTCCTTCCCTCCCAGGAGGTCTTGCGCCACAGCCCGTGGCCGGCCGGCCGGTGACTGAGAGAGCTCGGCAGTCAGCTAGCCCACCCAGTTCACTGCTCACGTCAGAGACTGAGGCCCAAAATGGTAGGGACCTTAGCCAAAGCCACATAGTCAGACTAGACACCAACCTGTGACATGTGGCCTATGACCGCTTGTCTCTTATTTCCAGTTCAGAGGGGCTTTGGTGCAGCTGGAGAGTGGCTGTCACCCCAGCATGTGTGTCCTCAGCCTGGCCCGTCACAGCAGATGGTCACCTGCAGCCCATGGATCCATGGCAGGACTTCATTGAAGGCCCACAGAGACCTGCCAAAGAGAGATGCTGGCCACCACCAACTCTGGGCCTGAGGCTCTGAGCTTGTCCCCTTCAGAGACATCACCTTAGGCTGAGGGTCTGAGAAGCAGGGCCTAAGACGGGGATCTTGTTTGGGGGATAAGAGTTATTGAGAAAGATCCGGAGACCAGTGCAGGGCAGGGGGAAAAGCCCATGAGCAGGCTCAGCTGTGGGCCAGCCTCAATGGATCCCAGGGGTGGAGGGCCCCTGAGCACAAGCTGCACTTCCAACCGGTGCCCCCGGCTTGGCAGCACCACTAGCCAGCTATGGGCGACTAACATGCAGACAGCTGGGAAGGGGCTGGTCGGGGCATGCGAGCGGGGAGGGGTTTGCTGGGGCCATGAGGAGCCGGTCTGGTAAGCCGCCTGCCATTTGGCCCGGAACTAGGTGGTGTCTTAGCCTTTCCCTCCCGCCGTGTGTGCTGCCCTCCAGTAAAGCCCATAGCCGGGCTGGGCAAGCCAGGCCAGGCTCACTAACCTGTGCTCCAGCGCCCAGAGTGCACCTGGGCCCCAGTGGAGGTATCAG
>NW_006203470.1:329143-331745 GCF_000334495.1 Tupaia belangeri chinensis | reverse complement strand
CAGCTTGCCTAAGAGAAAACCCCGTTCCCTTCCCCTCACTGCAGGCAGCAGCGCCAGCACCAGTGGGCTGCCTGCCTGAAAGCCCTGGATGGAGGGAGATGGGGCCGCGCCCCTCCAGTCCTGCAGCACACACAGCAGGGTCTGCATCAGATGCAGCTTCCTATCCACGGCCAGGTCCCAGGTCAGACGGGCAATTTTGCATTTGTAACCGGCTCCCAGGTGGAGCCACACTGCAGGTCCACGTAGCAAGGGTGTTGATCTGTCCCTGAGCCCCCCCACCCTCCTTCCCACTTTCAGGCCACCAGTACCAGGTGGGAGGGGCCCCTCTGTGGAGACTTGGGTGCGGGCCGTGCAGACGCTCACTCCTTTGGCCACTGGGGCTGGTTCTGATTTAGGCCAGAGGGAGTCAGACCCACAAGCACGTTGGAACCGTGTGTGCGAGAAAGAAACCAACTCTGAGCAGGCAACAGGCAGAGCCACCGCAAGCTTTGTCCCTCTGGCGAACTGAGGAGGCGCTGGTTCCTGCTATCACCATCAAGCCACAGCAATTCCAGTTAAACGAGCCCATAATTTCCCTTTCTGGCATTAGTCCATCTGCACTGAGCACAAGAGCCCTACTGACTCCTTCCCCATTATCCTCCCCGACCCAGCAGGGCCACCGCACTGCCTGGGGCTGCCCTCCATCAGCTAGGGCCCTCCAGGCCCACACAGGCCCGAGCAGCTGCAGGTCCCAGCTGGACAGCAAGGTGCAGAGCGGGAGGCTCCTGCCCCATGACAGGAAGGAAATCACTCACCCACATCCCAGGGCCAGCTGGTGGCAGGCCTGGGATCACATCTGCCCGCTGTCCGGCAGGTTCTGCCAGAGAAGATGCAACTGTGAAGGGAGGCAGCAGCTGTCAGGCTCCATCGTCAGGACAATGACAGAGGAGGCAATGCCTCTGGCTGTGCTCTGCAGTCGCATCTATGCGGGTACCAGGCCCCCGACCCCACCTAAGCCCTCTGCTGGAGATGCGGCACCCCCGGGGCCAGATCTGACGCCAGCACTCTGCGGCCCACGTCTCAGGCATGGATGGGAGCCACCCGACACCTGGCCCCACTGGGGCTGAGCAAGCGGCTGGGCTACAGTATGACTCGAGGGGCCCTACAGAGGGCCCTGTTGTGTCACCCCAACCCAAACAGCAGCCCCATCCAGATGCAGGGAAGCCTGCGCCAGCCCATCACTGTGGCTCTTGTGTTTTCTAGTCTTTGGCCACCAGGTTACCTTGAACAGAACCCCTTGAGAAGGGGTGAAAGTAGGGGCCACCACCCTGCTCCCAGCTGAGCCCGAATGAGCACTCTCCACACCAGCACGTGCTGCGAGGACGTTTATTCCACTCGGTCAGCTCCCGCAGGTGTCAGTGACCTTCAGGAATACCCAACCTGGGCAATCGTCTATGTGCACTCCTGTGCAGCCATGGGGCATCCCTCCTGCTTCCGCTGCCCCCGGGAGGGGAGGACCTGAGGCCTCCGGGGTCCATTACTGACCCTGGAAGCCAGCCCACAGCCCAGTAATCATCCCGCATGCCCCCTCCCCTTGCACCCCGCCACCGGTCGATCCGCCTGGTCTCCAGCACTTGATTCACAGCCAGTCGACAAGTGTTTCCTGAGAGAGATGAGCCCAGCCCTGTGCGAGGCCCTGTCGGGACTCAGAGAAATGACAGTCCCTTGCCCTCAGGGAGCTCACAGTCTACTTGGGGATCACACCACGTGGTGCATGCACGCACACACACACGCAGAAACTGGAGCGTAAGACAGCACTCGACACTGAAGGAAAGGTGGCGTGTGGTTGACAGAGGTGCCATTTGGGGAAGGGAGAAATGTGAGCCGGGGGTTCCAGAAGCTAGGCCCTGGCAAATACGGAGGGCTTGGCAGGGTGAAAGAGAGGCAGGGGACATTGCAGAGCAACATGGGGAAGGCACAGAGGTAGGACCAGGGACAAGGACAGTGAGCCCGGGAGGGTGTGCTGTTGAGGCTTCCTCTAGGTAGGTCAAGGTCAGGGCCTGAGGGGAAGCTCCTGGGCTGCAGATGGCCTCCTCTTCCTCTGACCTTGCCGAAGCCTACTGCTCTCCTGGGGAGGCACAGGGCAGGTGGTAAGAGCCTACAAGCCAGCTGCTTTAGAGATGGACAAGCCAGACCCCAGGGCAGGAAGCAAAAGGGCGCTCCAGGCAACCCTGCCCCAAACTCAGCCCAGCTCAGCTGACCCCACCTTTCGGTCATGGTGTTTCAGGTGAGCACTCTGGGCTCTAGGCTCACCTGCTCAGGTGTAAACGTGGGAGGAGACCCTGCCTGCCTCTGGCCTGCCATCTGCCCCTCCACTTGGACCACTGTAGACTCAGGGAACACAGAGCGCTGCCACTGACCTCTCCCATGCCGGGACCACAGGCACCAGGATGGAGGCTCTCATCCTCGTCCTCCTCCTCCCCAGGCAGAGCTGTACACCCTGCCAGGCAGGCTGCACCGCTGTCTGGGTTTGGCTGGGAGAGGAAGATTCCTTCTCCCTGGGACAGCCTCAGCCCCAAACTCATGTTTTCCCCAGCGCCCACAGCAGTCCAACTCCACCCCC
>NW_006203470.1:323308-328622 GCF_000334495.1 Tupaia belangeri chinensis | reverse complement strand
CCCCCCCAGGACCTCACAGGAAAATCAGAGCCCGGCAGAGCTAAGGGCGCTATTGTGAAACCAGCAGCCGGAGAAGCAGAAAAGAAATAGAACCAGAAGAGCAAATCCAACCCGAGCACCTGCAGCAACGTCTGGGGAAGGGAAGTCTGGTCCCAGAAACCTGCCGGGTCTGGGAGAGGGACTGGCTGAAAGGGCCCCTCCTTGGGATTCTTTATCCCCCAAATGAGGGAAGGAGGCTCAGCCGGGGAGGGAGAAACACTACTTATACAGTGGCCCCGGCTGGGGACTCCGTGAGTGGCAAATAAGGAAAGGGCAGCAGGTGAGGCCCCAGGGTGAGGCTCTCGGCCTGGAGTCCGGGTGTTCCTGGAATTGCTTGGGGTTGTTGAGTCTGTGGGAATGTGTGTCTTCCTGGGGGGAAGCCACGACCTCAGTTGGATCTGCAAAGAGCCTTCTGATCCTAGCATGCTGAGAACCACTGTCCAGGAGGAAAATGAGGCCCATAGGTACTGCTCACACCTGGGGGAGCGTTTTGCACCTAGAGCCAAGTCTGTCACCAACTTGCTGGGTTAGCATAGACCAGTCACTTCCTGTCTCTGAACTTCAGCCAGGTGGGGGACCAGGCGGAGCAAACAGGCCCTCTCTCCACGCAGGCGCCACCCCTGCAGTCTGCAGCTAGCAGCCAGGATGAGGTGTGCCCTGGACAGGACACCCTCTAGGCCTGGGGAGTGTTTCCACTGGGGCTCAGAATTGGCCTCCAGGTCTGGGCTCTATCCAGTTGCTTCCACAGGTACCTCCGAGGTAGGTCTTCTTAGGGGACATGACCCCAGCTTGGGTGCAGTGCCAGTCAGGCCCCCATGGGACCCCGTTCCTAGTCTCTGTGTCCAGATGTGCCCTGTTCCTTCTGGGTCATGAAGTCCCGCCCACTCCACATCTGTTCACTGAAACAAAGAGATCAGGGTCAGGTCTGGTGCCATGGCATGGCCCTGCCAGCCCCTCTCGGGGGCCAGGAGGGAGCAATCAGCTGGCCCACCTGCACCTGTCCAGGGCCCTGAGCGAGTCCTCTCAGCCCCTCCCAAGCACTGCAAAGAGTATTGATCCCTCTTAAAAAGGGGACACCTTGAGTTCCGGCATTTGGGTGACATCCCCAGATGTCCCAGTACTATTCCACATTGCAACTGCCACCCAGGGGTGGCAGGCGGAGGCCAACCGGGCACTGGGGAACCAGGCAGAGGAGCAGAGGGGAGGGTCTCCAGCACCTGGCACTGGCTGGACATGAGCCAGCCTCTGGGAGTGCAGGTCCCCTTGATGCCCCCAGCTTCCTTCCCCAAAACCATCACCAAGGACGCCCCTCAGACTCCTAGGCCATCTGGTGACACCCCTGCCCAAGTTCCTGTCACATGATCTCTGGTCACATTCCAAAATCTTCCCGGCTCTATTTTCCATTTTTCAGCAGCGGAGCGAAGGGGTTTGGGGGCCAAGGCTCCCACACGTGGGGCCATTAATACTGACTATGGTGGGGGCAGGCCTCAGCCCCTCACCTACCAGATTGCAGAAGCAGCCCACGAAGTCCTGGGGCAAGCTAGGCTCCCCCCTTCTCACTGTGGGACTTGGGGGGGGGTGTCAAACCTCTTAGTCAAGGGCTCATTTTCTCTTCCCTGAATGACCCCTAAGACCCTTGAGACCCCTGCTCCTTTCTGTAGGCTGTTCCCTACTATAAGATTCAAAAAGTGGGAAAATGGAATTAAAGTAGAGGTTTATTGTGGTGCAAAAGATGTGGAATCCATGCGTATTTTGCAAGTGCACATTTTCCATGAACTTCTCAAAGACCCGTGTGTACATGGTTCCCATCCCTCTGTGCCCCTGGGGAAGCGTGAGCACCAGAGAAACGGGGCCAAGAGTCTTCCTCTATGCCCACTCCAGAGAGCAGCCCAGCAGAGGAAGGAGACACACGGCGCCCAACAAAAGCTACTCGGACCCGCAATGGACAAGCGATGGCACGGCCCTCACCTTATCAGACAGCTGGACCCTACACCTTTCCAGGGAAGAGGAGGGGTCCTTACCCACAACTTACAGCTGAACAAACTGAGACATGAGTGCAGGTGCCAGGAGGCCGGGGACTGCGGAAAGAGGCCCTCTCCAAGTGCACTGGTGACCCGCTAGCATGGGGGACAGGAGCAGCCCCACCCCACCCCCGCCCCTTACATGAATAATCAACACAGAAGCCCGCTGGCCCTCACCACCCCCAAGCCTGAGGGCGCTGGGCAGCCCTGCTCAGCAGGGGTCTCACCTGCTCAAGCCGGGATGAGCTGGAGGAGGAAATGCAAGGCAGGGGCCCCAGCCTGCCCTGTGCCACAGGCTGGAGCGAGCGGCGTGGGGGAGGGCGGGGAGGGTGTCGTGGGGTAGTGCGGGAAGGGAGCGGCCTGGGCCTGGCAGCAGCCCCACCTTCAAGACCCCAAACCTGTCCGCCCCCTCTCCCGGTGTCGGATCCAGAGAGGGGGCCGTGGCCCCGCACCAGCTCCAGGGTGTCAAAGCACGCGGCCTAAATGGGTTGCCTGAGCCTCCGGGCCGTGGCCGTGGCTGCGCTGGTGGGTCTTGAGCGAGCCCTCGCGCGCGAAGCTCTTGCCGCAGCGCGGGCAGAAGTAGGGCCGCCGCTCCCCAAAGACGCCGGGACGGCGCGGGTGCGGCGCGGGCATGCGCGCGTGGGTGCGCTGGTGGTTGAGCAGGAAGCGCGGCTCCCGGCAGCAGCGGCCGCACTGCGCGCACTGGTGCGGCTTCTCGCCGCTGTGGATGCGCTGGTGCGTGAGCAGGTTCTGCTTGAGGCTGAAGCAGCGGCCGCACTCGGGGCAGGGGAAGGGCCGCTCCCCGGTGTGCGTGCGCTGGTGCACCTCGAGGTTGTGCTTGACGCTGAAGGCCTTGCCGCACTCGGGGCACACGAAGGCGGCCGCGCGGCCCGCCCCGGCGTGCGCTTTCTGGTGCCGCACCAGGCTGGGCTGCTGCGAGAAGGTCTGGCCGCACAGTGGGCAGCGGTGGGGCTGCTCCTCGGTCGGGTGGTGGATGACCAGGCCGCGCTCGTCTCCCAGGCCCTCCTCCCCGTCCCCTGCAGGGGACCCGTCCCCGGAGGACGCCAGCTCGGTCATGGGAGCTTCCAGCTGCAATCACCAGCCCCTAGGAAGGCAGAAGCAGAGAGAGGGGTCAGGGGGGACAGGAGGGTCAGCCACCCCCATTCCCTCACCCCCACCCGCGCCTGGCTGAGGACTCTCACCTCCCACAACCTCCAGCATTCACCCACTTTTGCTCCACCAAAGTTCCCCCATAGGGAATTACTGCCCTTCTCTACCCTTTAACCACAGCCTCCCCTCCTTTCAGGCTTTTCTCAAGTGTCACCGCCTCCTAGAAGCCTTCCTGACCTCTCCATGCATTCCTTGAACCATGTGGCCCAGCCCTATAGACCTCACTCATCCCAGTGCATGAAGGTCAGTCCCATGCCTCTGTCTGTAGCCCTCCCTGGCACAGTAAGGAAAAAGCTGGAGCCCTGTGCCTGCCCCTCGGCAGGGAGTAAATGCCAATGGACAATGTTCAGAGGCTCTTGGTGTTTTAAGTTACACTTCTAGGTATGTCTTATCTCCAACCATGTTTTCAAGGAAGGGGTTAGGGAGGTGCACCCCCAAGCCTAGAGGCAAGGGTAGGATGGCCCGTGCCCTATAGCAAAAAAAATAAATAAATAAATAAATAAAGCTTCAAACAAGAAACAAAACCCTGTAAACTTGAAAGTGACCTCGTTGTTAAACATTAAAGACAGCAGCTCTTTGTTTATCAAAATGAGTTTAAAAGGTTTGCAAGTCACTGAACCCAGTGAGCTCCCTCGTGGCAATCCCACCAGCAAGCCTGCTCCCCCCTCACCACCGCTGAGCAACAGCTCCCTGCTCAGTGCTCAGCGCACAGGGCACACCCCAGCACCCAGTTCCCTTCACACTCGTCCCCCAGGGCAGTGTTCCTCGTCACTGTTTCTCTCCATCCTCACAATAGCCCTGAAGGAGGGCCATAGCAGGGTTATTAAGCCCCATTTTATAGGCAGGGAAACTGAGGCTTGTTGAGACCAACATACTTGCCCAAGGTCACACAGCAAGGTGAGCCTGGACTAGGCCCTAACTCTCCTGCTTCTCTGTAGAAAGCTCTTTTCAATGTACTAGCTGCTCAACAACTGAACACCCCTCAGTGTGCGTGCGTGCATGTGCACGCGCGCGCGTACACACACACACACTCAGAGTACCGCCGCCACTCAGGCCACTGCAGAGTCAACTGTTCTCAGAGGGCCACTTCTCCCGTAGGTCACTGTCTCTGGCCATCACTGCCATGCCCCACGAAGGCCAAGTACGGGTTCCCCCAGGACACTGAGGCCTCTCCATCATTCCCCATCCCCATCAGGGAGCTTGCTGCTGGAGGCCTTCTGCACACCTCCAGCCTCAGTCAATCTGTCTGCAGAATGGGGTCTCAGAAACACCCCTTCCCACTCACCCTTACCCTCCTGCCACAGCCAAATAGACACCCTAGGGCAGGAAACCGGTATCACTCTGGATAGACCCCACCCACTCACAAGTCTCTCCCCAGGCAGCTGCACTGACCAGTCTCGGCCTGGCCCTGGCCCAGGGCAGCACCCCCACTCTCCCAGCTGCGCTATCCGAGGCCCCGCCCTCTGCCGAGAGGGTCCCAGGACACACTCACAGCCCCGGCTGCTGCGCCCAGCTCCTGGCGTCTCCAGCCGCGGCTCTTTCCTCTGGAGTCTACACCGCCCAACGCAAACACCGCAAACACGGTAACTCCCGCAGCGACTCCACCGCTCCTGCTCCCCCGCCCCGTGAAGACTGCAAGCCGCCTGCAACGTGGTTTTCATCAAATAGCCGCCTTAATCCAAAGGGCCAGCCCCACCCCAGCCGCCCCCCGCGCACAACCTTGCCAACTCCTGGGGGCCGAGCGACGCTGGGGAAACCGTAAACTCTGTCGCAAACCCCCCGACCCCACGAAAATGCGTAGGCCTCCCCCCTGCCGCAGCAACCCGCCCCGCCCGGCTCGAGCCCTAGCTCCCTGAGGACGTTCAGGCAACCCACCCCCCGCGCTCGCAACGCCCCCCGCGGAGCCTCGCACCCCGGGATAAATACGTAATTAAATCGCAGCGCTCCCGCTCCCGGAAAGGGCCTGCGCGGCTCCGGGAAAATACGGTAGCGCGCCCGCAGTGACCCGCCCCCAAGGGTCCGGCACCGGCCTGGATAAATACGGTAACCTCGCGCCGCGGCCCCAGCCTGGGCCGGCGGGGGAC
>NW_006203470.1:314028-323095 GCF_000334495.1 Tupaia belangeri chinensis | reverse complement strand
CCCCGGCCCCCGCCCCAGACCTTCCCTTTCGGGATTCCCCTGGGCCCGAAGTCGGCAGTTAGAGCGTCAGCCACATCTCCCTCACTCCTGCCTGTTCCCCAGGCTGGATGGAACTGCCTCGCCAGGCCCACAAACTGCCAACTGCGACTAGGACTCTGGGCCCCGGGCGCGGTGAAAGCCGGAGCCCCGCGGCGGGGCTTCTCTGACATGGTTTCACGGGTGGGACACGGGGTCACTGAGCGGAATCGTCTGGGCTGACTGACAGTATGGCCTGAGCCCACCCTACTGTGAGCCTAGGCTGTCATTGGAATGACCCCAAGGGACAGAAGAAGAAATGCTGCCCTTCCTCTCCCCCCTTTTGAGCTGAGTCCACCATGGAAGAGCCGAAGATGTCCCATGAGAGTGGCTTACAACACCCAGAGAAGCGGCTGGTGTGAGGCCGAATTCCAGTTGCCACCGCTGTTTAATGATACCCCTCACCAGGACCAACCGAAGCCCTGGCCCACACATTATCGTGCGTGGGAACTGTCCAATAACCGTGTACGGTCTAGGTTGTGCGGTGTTATTATCCCATTTTATAGATGGGAAAAGAAAGTTGAAACAGAGTGGCTTCCCCTGAGGCCACAGCTCTAAGCCGCAGAGCCCAGACAGGAACACAGCGTGGGACCCAGCTTGCTCCCCACTGTGCCCCCTGGGGGGAAACAGGGTGTGATGACAAGGCCTGAGTGGGGACGAGGAAATGGAGGCCTGAGAGAGAACACGATTGTAGCAGCTAGGAGCGCTCACTGGCTGGCTGTGAGGACCGGGGTAGGAGAGCAGGATCCCACCCCTTGGCTTGCAAAACAAGCGTGTGTGCCCAAATCCCGACAGGATGGAGAAACGGAGAAATGAGGGTGCTTTCTCCTTCCTCTCCCTCTCCCTCCCTGTCTCTCTCTGGGAAGTGCATAAGCCCTCCAGCAATTAAAAAAAAACAAACAAGCAAACAAAGAAGCTTGGGAGGAGGTGGCATGGTGGTTAAGACTCTGGGCACTCCCACATGCCTGACCATGGTTCGAGTCCCGAACCTGGTGGCTTGCTTTCTCTCTCTGTGTGTCTCTCTGGTCAAATTTAAATAAGTGAATGAATAGATAAAATTAAGTAAAATAATTCTTAAGAAAGAAAGGAAGAAAGAAAGAAGCTTGCGAGTGTTGGAGGAACATCAGGGCCTTTTCTCTGGGCCTCTATCCCTGCCAGGTAGCAGGAGTAGCTGGGATTACCTGAGGGCCCCCTGCAAGGCTCCTTACAGCAGAGGGTGGATGTGGCTGTTGAGGTCCAGCTAGCCCTGATGATGAGCTTTGGGAGACAGGCCTTTCCATCTCATGAGGGTCACCCTGCAGGTACCCGGGGTGTCTCCCAGAGCCTGGGAACTAAGTAATCCCAGGGTGGGGCACTAGGAAATAAAATCAGCTCCTTATTCCTGACACCAGACCTGGAGGTCAGCTTGCCTGTTTCCACAGCCCATGCTGGGGCCCAGCTTGTCCCAGCAGGCTCGCCCTCAGCCCACTCCCCCACCTTCCCTGCTGCACCTGCAGCACCTCACTGAGGGATGAGGGACTCTAAGAGTCAGGCATCTGAGAGGTTGGTGTTTTGAACAGAGGCAAAGGGTGAGAACCCCAGGAAGCCAAAGGACTGGGCCAAGGCTCCACCTGGTGGTGCACGGGCAGGTACTGAGCTGTAGTGCTGGAACCACGCGGCTCACCCCAGGTTCTGACCCTGTGCCCTCCCCGGTCAACCTGAAACACTGCACGAACGCCCAAGATCCTGCAGAGCTGGAGGACTGTGGAAGCGGGGCGGGGCCCTGTCGAGGTGCCTGCCTCTCGATCTCATGCACATGCGTGTGTTAGTGAATAGAAAGAAACTAAACACATATGGAATATGAACCCACCAGGGTAGAGTTTGCCCAGGGCTATATTTAGTGTTCCCGTGGCTTTGATGGCAAGCCGTCCTGACCACTGCTGTCCCTCCACGCGCAGGAAAACCACACTTTCTCGCTCTCCACTTCCTGTCACCAAAGTTACACCTGCCAGGACGACCTTCAGATCTCTCCTACGGGCCTCAAGAGAAATGGGAACACTGTCAAGACCAGGTTTTTCAGAAGCAAAACCAGTAACACACCTCAGGATGTCGCTCATATTTTTAGCAGCATTTTCTAGGTAAACTGCGCTGAAATAGAAAGGCAGAGAACACCGCTGGGAGGGGGCGAAGGGGACAGACATACCACCTGAGGCCCATCCTGCATCTCGTGGGGAATGCCCAGGGCTGAGGACATTCTCTGCTCTGCCACTGTGGGATTGCAGCTGGGTCACCCCTGTTTCATATACATACACCTCCACTCATTTCCCCCACTCATCTCCTTCCACTGCCCCCCCGCCCCATTCTCACGTGCTACGCTGACCACAGTAGGACAGCAAAGGGGAAATACCTGCACACCCGCCATGCTTCTCCCAACCGGCAGGGCAGTGGCTGACATAGTCACCACCATCCTTTAAGGCCCAGGTAGCAGCTGCACTCTGGACCCTAGCAAAGGCCTAGGCTGCCCACAACCAAGACACCTGGAGAACCCTGGCCCAGCTCTGCGTGAGTAGGGAGCCTAGCACAGCCAGCCTGTCCAGGACCCTGCCCTGTACTCACCCTGGGGCTCGCCAGGTGGACAGGTCACCCACGGCCTTCCCTGGGCAGCTCCAGCTGCTGCCTTGCCATCGTCCGGCTCTCCTGCTCAGACTGCATCTCCAGGGCTTCTGCACCCAGCTGGGCTACCCCCTTTCTATTCACTAACACACGCATGTGCATGAGATTGAGAGGCAGGCACCCCGACAGGGCCCCGTCCCACTTCCCCAGTCCTCCAGCTCTGCAGGATCTTGGGCGTTTGCACAGACACCCTGAGTGTTTCAGGTTGACCGCCCCCCCCCCATGACAAGCTCATCCCACCTCCAGAGAAAGGACAGTGGTCCCATATATGTCCCTCCTGAGCTTCAGATCTGGAATTAGCACTCTTATTTTCCCTACCGCGTTAGCAACCACAAAGGCAGGGATTGTTTTTCAGCATCTGCATCCCAGGTGTCCAGCAGGTAAGAGGCCCTCAGTGAGGGTCTGCTGAATTAATGAGGCTTGTCTGCAAGCTGCGTCTGAGAGCTTGGGCAGCTGGTCCCGAGGCCAGCCAGCGTGCTGAGGCAATGTGGAGAACCAGGAGGGGCAGGCAACACTATGGCCCAGCCGCAGCTTTGAGGGCTGGGAAGAACTCCGAGATCCGGGCGAGGATGTGGAGCTCTGGGTGCAAGGTTGCATCTGCCCCTAAGTCCTCTGTCCTTGAAATTAAAACTAGAATGTGACGACATCAATTCAGCCTAAACCTTAAACTTGCGGCAGGCCTACCTGACGACAGGGAGGGCTAATTCTTTACCGGGCTGAGCCAAAGATGGGAAAACTCCTTTCTTTCCATAGGCACAAATGCCCTGCCCTGCAAGTAGCCCCACAGGAAGTTTATTAAAATAACGATAATAGGGCCAGCAGGTGGCATAGTGGGTAAGGCTCTGGACTCCTATAGGGAGCGGCTGGATCCAGGTAGAACAATGGCAGTCTTTAGAAATGAGTAAAGGCAGTTTCCCACGACTGGTGCCTGCCTGGCAAGGCCAGCAGAGGCAGAGAGAAACTGTGTATCAGCCAGACTGGGCCGGGGTTCACAGAGGAGGCTAGAACTCAAGACACGGGGTGTCCACAGCACCTGCTTACATTCGGTAAGGCATCCGGCTGCGCGTCCTGTACCCACCCTTTTCGCCCTGTTAAAGAATAAACCTGGGAGTGGCTCAGGGCTGAGAGTCTCCGTCAGAGACGCCCGAACCACCAGTCCTCACTTTTCTCTACTTGTGTGTTTGTGTGTCTTGTTTCTAAGTCTCTGCCCTCCCTCAGGTGTTCGTCTTGCCGAGCAGTCCTTGACCATGGATTGAGTCCTGGACCCGGTGGTTTGCTTTCTCTTTCTCTCACTCTGTCTGTCTGTCTCTCTCTCTCTCTCTCTCCCTGTCCTGCTCTCTGTCTTTCTCTGGTAAGTGCATGTGCCTTATAGGAAATTAAAAATAATAATAAAATTAATTTTAAAAATAACAGTAATAGCTACCATTCATCAAGTGCGTCCTGTGTGCCAGGCACTATACTATATACTTTACGTAGGTTACTTGCCCAAAGTCCTACGATTTAAATGGCAAAGCCAGAACCTAACCCCAGAACTCTCTGACTCTCCCACTGTTTCCAGCAAAATACCAAAGGTCTATTTGGGGAGTGGAGAACGGGGAGAGGAGAGGAGGTGAGCAGGAAGAGACGATGTCTCTAGCTTCTTGTTAATAGGAACACCACCCAAGGGCTCCCTCATAGACACGTATGGCTATTTAAATTATCTAACATCAAAGTCAGAAGTCAGTTCCCCAGACGCATTTTTTTTTTTGATAAGAGGTATGTGCTTACCAGAGAGAAGCAAAGAGAGAGAGACAGAGATGCACCCCTCATTTCTCCATCCTGTTAGGATTTTGTTTGGGTGTGTGCATACACTGGGGCTGGGATTTGAACCACGTGGTCAGCCATGTGGGATCTGGCTCCTTTAACACTAGGCCACGGGGCTGGATCAGGAGTGCTGGTCAAAGACACCTCCCTGCAAACCCAAGTAACTAACAGATACCCTTTTCTTTTCAGCCCAGAGGATACCATTTCCTCTTCTTTGCCATCATCCATGACGACAGTGCCATGTGATAATGTACTATTTCCAGTCTGGAAGGTCAAAGGTCAGTCTTTGCCAAACTCACATCACCAGCAGACGGCTTATGGTTATGTCGCTAGACTCTCATGTGGCAGAAGCAGGCCCCACTCCCACTGGTCCCTCTGCCACGTCCCGCTGAGCCTGCCCCCTCCCTCGTCAGTGCCCGATGCCTCTAACAGCGGCTCCTCTGGCCTCTGCACCCTGCCCTCCTACGGCAGCTCCACGGCGGCTGAGCCCAGCAGCACACGGAGCACTGAGCCCTCCCAAGGAGCCAATCGCCCTTCCGGCTGAAGACAAGTTGCTTGCAAAACATGACCCTTGTCCAAGTTTTGGAGTCATTCTTCTCAGCTTCTGCCGATGCAGGCAGTTCCCAGCCCAGCTCCCGCATGCTCCCTTGGCCTGCTATAAGCTGGCCAAAGCCCCCACAGGAACCCACACTTACCTGGCAGTGGACATCCTTTGAGATCTTATTTACTCGTGGCTTTTTTTTTGGGGGGGGGGTCCTCTATGCAAGCCCTTCATCTCAGCAAGCTCCAGAGTATTTTGGATTGTAACCCACTAGGGTAACAAGTCTGATCTTCTTGTCTTTGATTTTATGACATGCCTTTTCCTAAATATTCTCTGACCTAGTTTTATCATTTTTAAATGAAAGGGAGTGAAAATTGAAGCTGACGCCACATGAAAAAGCCTGTGATTGTGACAGCGGAAGTAGTGCACCTGGGACCTGCCACCAATTTGCAAAAGGATATGGTGCAGAGCAGTTGGCATAATGGCTATGTTGCTGGACTCCCATGTGGCCAACCATGGTTCAAGTCCCGGACCCGGGGGCTTAAACTCACGCCAGGCGTGTGTGCGTGCGTGCCCAAGATTCCGAGAGGAGAATGGAGAAGTGATTGCGGGAGGTCATTCCCCCGTGAGTGATTTCTCACTTTCTGTCTCTCTTTCTGGTGAGCACATGTGCCCTATAGCAGACAGCTCTCCATAAATAAATAAATAAGAAAGGACGTGGTGGACAAGTCACATTACCCCAGGCCCCTCGCCATGCGTCAAATGGCAGGGTCACTGCCCTGTCCACATCACTGACTCCTGCGGATACTAAATAAGATAAGGAATAAGAAAGGTTCGCTAAGAGCTAGGGCTGGGGCGGTTTGTTCCCCTCAATGGGGAACGCCCATTAAGTCGTTCCTAGCCAGTGAGTATCAAAATGAGTTTCCCTGGAGGTCTCTGAGCTCCTTGAGAATGGGGACCATGTCCAGTTCGCTGCAGAAGGCCAGTAGGATGCCTGGCACACAGTAGGCTTGTTGGGGGAGCCGGTGCTGTGCAGTCTGCTGACGGGGTCAACGGAGCACACAGCAGAGTGACCCTTTGTTCTGAGGGGTTTGGCTCTGTCCCTCTTGTGATCCAAAGCACCCATTTGTGAGAAGCGGGTCTAACTGTGGTCAGTGGACATGTTCTCATGAGTCTGCATGGGGTGAAAGCTGCAATTAGGCCTCACCACCCCGAGTCCTGCCAACATAGCAGTGTGTTCGCTTCACCCATGCCATATGGGCCGTCTATGGGAGATAAACTCCGTGGTAGACGCTCCGCAGGCTGATCGCAGTATGCCCGCGCTGCCCTCAGCGCCTGGTTCTGCAGGACTCACCCAGTGTGTGCAGGTCTGTCCTTGCAGACAGAGGCCCTCTAACCCCAGGAACAGGGGGTGGTGCTCAGAGGTGCCTTCCTGGAGCAGATGGGCTAGCTCAAGTTGGTTTCAGGACTTGTGACATGGCAAAGAGAAGTAAATAGCCCGAGTCTCCCCCATGGTTAAAGCCAGCTGGGGCCAGCCACAGCGGTGAGGCAGTAATGCAACACTCTGCAACGCAGAAGCCATACGGGAGGTCCCGGTTTCATGTCCTGAAGACTGCCTGAACCTGCTGGCTTGCTGAGGCTGGACTGTGGCATGAAGACCCTATTTGTGGCCTCTCTTAGAAAGAACTTTTAAAAAAATAAAGTAGGTTTGGGGCTGGCCACATAGTATAGTGGTTAAGCACTATACATTGGAAGCTAGATCCCACATGGCTAACCATGGTTCAAATCCCAGCCCCTGTAGCTTGAAAAATATGGGAGGTGCATGAGTGTGTGTCCCAAATCCTGGTGGGAAGGAGAAGTGGAAGAAAGGGACTGCAGCATGACCATGCCTACTAGAGGGTGCTTTCTGTCCCCCACCCCAACTCTTCCCTGACAAGTGCATGCACCCTCTGAAAATTAAAAAAAAAAAAAAAGAATAAAATGAAGAAAGGTTTTGATGAGATGCAGGGTGCTCCACACTCCCTTGCTGGCTGGGAGGGAAGCTACAGGAGGGAGCAGCCTGTTAGAGGGAGCCAGGGAGCACTAGGGCTCATGGGATAAGAGGATGCCCAGGAAAACACTCCTGGTTTAGATGCCAGCTGGTCTCGGAGCTGAGCACTCAGATGGTGGTAGATTCTGCACACCTCCCCCAGTGTGAGATCTCACACCACACGGTGATCAAAGAACTAGAGCAGGACTTGAGGCAGCAGCCCTGGCTGGGTGCTAACTCCTATTTCACTGTCACCTGGGCATGCTGAATCGGCCCAGGCATTCCCCCATCCTCCCCATCCCACGTGTCTTTTTGCAATGCTACAAGAACCAGAGCCTTTGCTGGATGAAGAGGATTAAACAAGATCTGAGCAGAGTGACCGGAAGGCAGGCTGAACCTCAATAGCTCCCAGAGGAGGTAGCACCTCTCCATGCCCAGGAATAAACCAGGCCAGAAAGGCTGGCAGGCAAGTTCTCCCTCCCCAGAACCGCACCGAGGGCTCTCTCCCTCCCTCCCACTCCCAGCCACTGAACACTGGCATCCCATCACCCAGCTCCCCCTCTGCAAGTCCTTCCCTTCCTCTGGGAAGGGACCGCCCAAGGTTACCATTTGGACTAGAGCCCTGGACACTTGTGGTGACACCAGCCCTGCTTTGCAAGAGCGCAGGGGAGACCACGGGGCTGGAGGTCCAGGGGGCATGTGGGGAGAGACAGTAAGTTGACTTGAGGGAGAGGGGAGGACGATGCTGCTCTCTAACAGGCCAGAAGCGAGAGTGAGGAGCTGCTGTGCTCCTGGCCATGAAGGGGCGGTGGGTCCCTCAGAGCACACCCAGACCTGGGCTGAGGCAAGGGAGGCTCAGAAAGGGCGGAGAGACCGAAAGGAACACTCATCCTCCTTTTCCTCTTCTCAACACCAGGTCATCAGCCAGCCAGCTTCTGCACCCCCAGCCGCAGAGGGAGAGAAGGCTCTCCTGCTGCAGCCACCTCCCCAGCAGGTGGGAGAGGGTGCCCAGGAAAACCCTTCTGGTTTAGATGGTTGCTGGTCCTCAGAGCTGTGCGCTCAGGTTGGTGGGAACAACCCCGTCAGCTGAGATCGCCCATGCCTGTCCCAGCCCTGACCTTCACACACTTGCAGGTTCTGGGGTCAGGCGGGCCATGCACAGCGCCCTGGGCCTTGGGCCACTCGGAGTTGGAAAAGGACCACGGAGCCGTATACTCCTTCCAAAACGATTTATTGAGTGGCCACTGAGCGCCGGCACTGTCCTCGGTAGGCTTGCTTCTCCCCAGCCACAGCGCTCTGGGTTCCATCCTGGCATCCCTGAGTCTGTGGATTCTCCCAGGACTGCCCTGGGCCAGCTTGCAGCCTGCACGAGACGCGCAGGAGCTACAACCGACCAGTCCTGACCTGAGCCATTTCACACCAGGGAGCCCTCCAGGGTCCCACAGCTCCCTCGTCGGTGCCTGAGGCCCAGGTCCCACTCTGAAGAGGGGTACTGCCGGCCTCCAGCCCATCACCCCCACGTCCAGGCTCTCTCCGGGAGCGGTGTTTCATCTTACCTTCTCCCTCGGTCCTCAGCACCCTGGGACCTTTCCAGGCACCCCAATTCAGGCTTCTTCTGGAATTCAGATCCTTAAGGAAACCTTTTGATAGGGTCTCAAGTTGGGGTGGGCAGAGCGGCATCTAAGGGCCATCATTCCTGGCTGTCCCCGTCCCCCACACTCACCCCAGCGCGCACACACATGGCCTGCCGCCAGGGTCTGCGCGGGTCTGGGCCCACTAACGCGCCTCGTCCTTGGGGCTGGGCGCCGGCGCTCCGCGGTGGACGCGCAGGTGCTTGAGCAGGTGCTGCTTCTGGCGGAAGCCGCGGCCGCAGGCGGAGCACAGGTAGGGCCGCTCGCCCGTGTGGTTGCGCCGGTGCCGCGTCAAGTTGGGCTTCTGGCTGAAGCGGCGGCCGCACTCGGGGCAGG
>NW_006203470.1:294618-313320 GCF_000334495.1 Tupaia belangeri chinensis | reverse complement strand
CGGAGGCCCACCTGGTGGCGAAAGCAGCGCGCGCACTCGGGGCACGAGTGGGTGGCGGGCCGGGCGTGGGTCTTCTGGTGCTTGAGCAGGTGCTGCTTCTGGCTGAAGCGCCTCGCGCACTCGGGACAGCAGAAGGGCCGCTCGCCCGTGTGGTGCCGCTGGTGGCGCGCTAGGTTCGGCTTCTGACTGAAGCTCTTCCCGCACTTGCCGCAGAGGTATGGCTTCTCCCCGGTGTGGGTGCGCTGGTGGATCTTCAAGGACGACCACCAGCTGAACCTCTTCCCGCAGTCCAGGCACACAAAGTGGCCTTCGCTGGCAGAGAGCGCCGGGCTCAGGGGGCCAGGGGCTGCCCCGGGAGCCCGGCCTGCCAGCCCCGCATCCTGCTCAGCGGGAGGAGTCCACTTTGGACCCCCAGTCTCCTCCTGTCCCCCCGAGGCTCGAGGCCTCCCCATGGTCTGGCATGGCGGGAGGCCCCTATGCTGCTGGAAGATGTTTTCCTTATCCTTCTCCGAAAGCCCAAGCGGCGGCACGGCAGCCACTGCAGCTTCTCTTGCTTGATCTTCATGGCCAGCCCATCTCCTGCAAGGGAGAGGGATGAGAGAGGTCAGTGCTGCTGGCCGCGAGGCAGGGGAGAGCAGAAGAGAGCTAGAAACCAGGCAGGAAGAGAGTGAAGAAGGCAACGATTCCAAAAGAAATCGGGAAAAGGAGAGTAAGGGAAGGCAGGAAGGACAATGAGATTGGGCAGGTTGAGGCTGGAGAAGAACAGAGGAACAGAGGAACAAAATACACGGAGAAATTGTGACTCGCTGGGTGGCAAGGCTTTGGGGTCCCCCAAGCATGGCTGTGTCCTTCTTTAAGGCCCCAAGAATTCAGAAAATGTTAAAGAAACCAACCTCGCAAAACCCCAGCCCCAGGAGTAAGGAGAAACTGGCAAGTTTCATAACACCGTTCTTCCCCTACAAGGACTGATGTGAGCTTTCCAAGGGCATGCCCAGCCCCTCCGGGGCTGAGGTGCTCAAACCCCAGGTCATTGCTGTGTGCCCTCCCCGGCTGGACTCCTGCCCCAGGGCGGTAGCCACGATGCATAACCACATCACTGCTGGGACCTTGGCTCTTTGGCAGCCTCTCCTTTCTTCAGCAATACAAGAACAGGACAGTGGGCCGGAAAGGCCTCGGCACACCAAACAGGAGTTGCCTTGCCTTATTAACCCCAATCCACTTCTTTCATGGGAGTCCCACACACACCACTCACAGCCCACGACGTATACCCTGCACCCTCTACAGCCGCGGTGTCTTCCGAGCTCACGGGAGCAAGAAGCTGGAATGGGACACAGCTGCTCTATATGCCACAGAAGCTGCGGATGGGAAGACTGACAGCTGGCCAGACTGATCCTCAAGGTAGAGGTTAGACAGCAGCTGCGTACTCCGTTACAGGGGCCCTGGGTTCTGCCAGTACACTCTCTCGACGGAGGAGATGGTGTAGAACTTACAGTTATGCCCCTTTCTGTATGAGTGCTACATTTCAATAAGTTTATGCTCACTAAAAAGCAGGTAGTGCAAGATAATTGTGAAAAAAGAAGAGAGAAAATGCCGTGGCCTGCATGGCTGGATGCATTTACTGAGGGGAAGTGGCTGTGGATTAGAAATAAACAGAAATATGGGACCAGCAGTTAGTGTAGTGGCTGTGTCACTGGACTCCCATGTAGGTGACCGCAATTCGAGTCCCAGACCCAGTGGCTTAAACTCACGCTGGGCACGTGTGCATACTGGCCCAAGATCCCGAGAGGAGAATGGAGGAGGAGATTGTGGCATGGCCATCCCACCCGGGGGTAGGGGGGGTGATTTCTCACTTTCTGTCTCTGTCTTTCTGACAAGCACACGTGCCCTATAGCAAAAATCTCTCTCTTAAAAAAAAAAAAAGAAACACACATAGACACACAGATAGAGAAAAACAAGGATCAGGTGGTCCAGACTTCCCTGAGGAGGCAGCTATGGTCCTGAACCTTTCTCAGGTTTATTCTTTTATGGGGCAAAGGGGGAAAGGGGACAGGGAATGCAAAGCCAGTTGTTTTCAGATGCTAATCGCTGAAGATGGGAAACCTCTGGCACCCTGCAGTCCAAATGAGTTTTATCTTCTCATGCCTTCTCTGGCTAACAGGTAGTTTCCTTTAACCAACACTGCCTTGCAGTCTTGACACAGAGACAGAACGCATATCCTTTTGTTAATACCTTCACTAGCCCTGCTGTGTCACCCAAAGAACCGCACTTCTGCCTGTGTTTAAAGGTCACTCTTGTGTTGCTCAGGTCCTGCCGCTCCCTACAAGAAAATCTCTAAACAACATTACAAAGACAAGAAAATAAGCTCAAAGGAAGTGGAATGAAGGTATTAATAGAGATTAAAAACAGAGATTTGCAGATAAAGGGAAACATAAAAAACTATCCTGAAAGTCCCAACTACTATGTATGGGCTGTAAGTCAATGGATTTGAAAATCTACATAAACATGATATTAAGAGAAAATGTAAATTAAACTGACTTGTGAGTAGGTAGAAAACCTGATTATAAACACTTAGAAGAGGGGGGCTAGCAGATGGTGTCATGATTGAGGTGCTAGACTCCCACATGGCCAACCACGGTTCGAGTGCCAGACCTGGTGGCTTGCTCTTTCACTTTCTCTGTCTCTCTCTGGTGAGTGCACATGCCCTATTATAAATTTATAAAATAATAAGAATAAAGATAAATAATTCTTATGGTACCAGCAGTTAGCATAATGGCTATGTTGCTGAACTCCCACATAGTCGACTGCGGTTCAAGTCCCGGACCTGGCGGCTTAAACTCACGCCAGGCGCATGTGCGTACAAGCCCAAGATCCCACGAGGAGAATGGAGGAGAAGGGATTGCAGCGTGGCCACCCCCCCGGGGGGTGATTTCTGGCTTTCTGTCTCTATGTCTCTCTCTGTCTCTCTGGCAAGTGCACGTACCCTATAGCAAAAACCTCTCTCAAAAAAAAAAAAAAAAGGTAAATAATTCCTTTACAAAATGGGTAACAGATATGTATAAAAGATCCTATTAAAACTTCTGAAGGGGGGGCTGGCAGGAGGTGTGGTGGTTAAGGGTGCTGGACTCCCACATGGCTGACCGTGGTTCATGTCCCAGACCTGGTGCCTTGCTCTCTCACTTTCTCTCCCTCTCTCTCTCGCTCTCGCTCTGCCCATCTCTGGTCAAAAATTTTTAAATAAATAAATAAATGGAAGTTAAATAAAATAATTAAAAAAAAAAAAAAAACGTCAGGGGCAGGGTTTTTCCCAGCTTGTATAGACCATTACAGAGGATGGAAGGGAGGGAAGAGGTCTATGGAGCAAGCATAACTGCAGTATCAAAACAAGAATGGAGTAGGCAGGAAAGTCTAGGTGTATCTGTCGATAAACCTAGATGCTTTGAACACGCATCAGCTGAACAAGTTCAGCAGTATTAGAACAATAACAAATTATGACCTTGCTGGAATTTTCTTCAGGAAAGCAAGGATGGCTTGATGTAATTCATGGTATCACATATTACAAGCGAAAAGGGTCCAGCAATGATAGCGTGTGCTCACGGTTGCTCCTTGGCGGACTAAGGCCCCATGGGGAGGCTTGGGTTTGATTCCATGCCCACCCTAAAGGCCAGACACAGAGGTGCACACCTGTGGTCCCAGCTCCGGGGGAGGCAGACGCAGGAGGACTGCAATAACACACACACACAGAATGAAAAACCTCGTACTATTCTCAACAGATGTGAAAAAGTCACATGATAAAAATTGACATTTCTGGAGGAAGGAGGAATGAAAAGAAGGAAGGAAAGGCCTTGGTAAATTAGGAGTACAAGATAATTTTCTTAAGCTGACAAAGAATGTATACTAGGAATTAGAGCAAACATTATAACCAAAGGCAAAAGACTGGAAGTTAGAAATAAAATGAGGATGCTCACTGCTGCTTATCCTATTTAAGTTTGCACTTGCGGAACTAGCCAAGGAACTAGCCGAAGCACACAGTGAAAGAAACGAGAAATAGAGAAATACAGGAAAGGAAAGCTGTCATCTGACTGTGACTAGTGACCTAGTGTGCAGGGGAAACCCACTGAGACATGGAAGGAAGAGTTGCGCATGACTGCCAGCCGCGAAAGCATACAAAAATGATGAACCTTTTAAAAATGGCAATAAAAAAGGGGGGACTAAAAGGGGCCAGCAGGTGGCATGGTGGTTAAGGTGCTGGACTCCCACATAGCAGCCACAGTTCACGTCCTGGGTCTTGCTTTCTCACTTTCCCTTTCTCTCTCTGGTAAGTGCCATGTGTCCTATAGAAAATTAAAAAATAATAATAAAATTGAATAATTTTTTTCAAAAGGCAATAAAGCTATTTTTAAATAACCAAGAATATACCTAATGAACACACAAAATTATATAAAGAAAAATATTAGACTATACTAAAGGGATAAGGAAAACCTAAATAAAAAGATAGATATATCCTATTCTTAGATGAGAAGGCAAGGAAATTCTTCACTAGAAAATAACATTTAAATTCAATGTAATCCTAATTAAGTAAAATTTATGATGTAATTAAATTGTCCAAAAAATCCTAGAAATGAACTATGGAGAATTTGGCTTCTGAATTAAAAGCTAAAATGCAACCACTACACACCCTGAAAATGGCTAAAATCCGTACACTGACAACACCAAATGCTGGTGAGGACATGGAGCAGCAGGAACTCACTCACTGCTGGTGAGATGCAGAAGCACAGCTGCTGGGAGACAGCTCAGTGTTTCTTACAAAGCTAGACACAGGCTGACTATGTGACCCAAAAACAGTGCTCCTAGGTATTGACCCAAACGAGAAACGAGCTGAACACTTATGTCCACACGAAAGCCTACACACAGATGTTTATAAGGTTCTTCATGACCACCGAAACTTGGCAGCCACCAAGATGTCCTTCAAAGGAATAAACAAACCATGGTATATCCATAGGATGGAGTATTATTCATGATAAAAGAAGTAAGCTATTGTGGCCAGCAGGTGGCAGGGTGGTAAGTCAGTGGGTCCCACAAGGCCAACTCCGCAGTTTGAGTCCTGGACCAGCGGCCTGGAAAACATGGCAGGTGCATGTGCTTGTATGCCCCAAATCCCAAGACAATGGGGCAGAAGGGATTGCAGTGTGGCCATTCCCCCTGGGAGGGAGGCTGTGATTTCTCACCACCACCCCATCCCCATTGCCCCATAGTGAGTTCACACACCCTGTGGCAAAAATCTTAAAAAAAAAAAAAAAGGCCCAGCAGATGGCATAACGGTTACATCACTGGACTCCCACGTAGTTGACTGAGGTTCGAGTTCCAGACCCAGCAGCATAAACACACACCAGGCACAAATGTATGCATGCCCAAAATCCAGAGGGGAGAATGGAGAAGGGTTTGCTGTGTGGCCATTTCCCCTGGGAAGTGATTTCTCGCTTTCTGTATCTCAAACACATACACCCTATAGTAAAAAATCTCTTAAAAGAAAATAATAAGCGGGACCAGCAGTTAGTGTAATGGCTATGTTGCTGGACTCCCACGTAGTCAACTGCGATTTGCGTCCTGGACCCGGTGGCTTAAAACTCACGCCGGGCGCATGTGCGTGTGTGTCCAGGATCCCGAGAGGAGAATGGAGGAGAAGGGATTGCGGTGTGACCATCCCCCCTGGGGGATGATTCCTCGCTTCTCTGTCTGTCTGGCAAGCGCACATGCCCTGTAGCAAAAATCTCTTAAAAAAAAAAGAAAAGAAAAGAAAAGAAAAGAAGCTATCAAATCAAAGACACCCTAAATTCATATTGCTAAATCAAAGAAACCAATCTGAAAAAGCTATATACTCTAGGATTCTATCTGATATTCTGTAGAGACAGTGAAAAAGGCCAGGGGTTAAGGGGGGAGAAGGGGAGGGTTGGTAGGAGAAAGATAAATAGGTAGAGCGTGGGGGGCTTTGGAGCAGGGCGGCTACTGGGTGCGATACTGGAACACAGGGTAAGATGTTATGTATTTGTCAAAACCCACACAATACTCAACACCAAGAGTGACGCGAATGTAAAGTATGGACTTCAGTTAGTAATAGTGTATCAGGGACCAGCAGATGGCATCATGGTTATGTCACTGGACTCCCACTTAGTCAACAGCGGTTCAAGTCCCAGACCCGACAGCTTAAAACTCTCGTGGAGTGAGTGTGCATGTATGCAGAAAATCCTGAGAGGAGAATGGAGAAGGGATTGTAGTGTGGCCATCCCCATGGGGGATGATTTCTCACTCTCTGCCTCTGTCTCTTCAGCGAGCACACATGCCCTATAGCAAAAATTTCTCTTAAAATTATATATATATATATAAATAGTGTATCAGTACTGGCTCGGCAACAGTAACAAATATACCACATTAAACCAATGTGAGTAACAGGAGAAACTGGCACCAGTGGCGTGGTGGTAAAGTACAAGGCTCAGCAGACTGACACGCATGGAAAAGTTCCAGATGCACACACACAAACCTCTCTGATATGCCAGGCACGTGTGTGCCCATGGTCCGGGGCTGGCTGGGGGCAGAGGGGAGTGGGACTCACAGCATCGAAACTCTCTTGAGGGTGCTGTCACTCTTCCTCTCTCTGTCTCAGTCACAGAAGACATAAAAAAAAATTATAAGTAAACAGGGGGGTAGGGTATAGGGAACTTCCTACTTTTCTTCATAATTATTTTGTCAACTTAAAACTGGTCTGAAAAACAGTCCATTTGGGGCCAGTAGGTGTATGGTGGTTAAGGGTGCTGGACTCCCACATGGCTGTGGTTCGAGTCCTGGACCTGGTGGCTTGTTTTCTCACTTTCTCTCTCACTTTCTCTCTCTCTCTCACTTTGTCCCTCTCTGGTCAAATATACATAAATAAATAAATAAAGTTAAATAATTCTTTACAAAAAAAAAAAAAAAAACAGTCCATTCCAAACAATGAAAGTGGACTAAAGCACTGAGTGATGGGATGGCCTTTATGCCCCGAATCCCACGGGTCTCTGCTTTGCCTGGTTAAAATGGCCTTGCCCATCACATGGCTGATGGCATGGGAGCTGTGCTCTCTCCGGTCAGAAAAATGACCCTGAAGGCCCCAGAATGCCAGCTCAGTGTTTCCTCGCATCCACCACTACCTCCCACTTGGTGATGAAGAGAACAAGGGCGGGCAGCCGAGGAAGCAGTGGCCACAGCTGCCTCCGCCTCCTCCAGCCTCTTACCTGTGCCGTTGCCAGCCCGGCTGATCTCCATCCCCAGGGACCTCCCACGGCATCGGCAGCCGGGTCCCAGTCCTGCCTTCTGTGGGTGAGATGGGAGCAAGAAAACAGAGGTTGGCCTAAGGGGCAGGATGACAACAGGTGTCCCAGTCCTCTGCCATGTCACAGAAAGCCTTCTCTATCCGTGACCTAGCTGAACTGTGACGGCTTCCTAACTGCACACACCCACGGAGAGATCAGCATGATTCTCACTGTACACCGAGGAGCAAGCCGGAGAGGGCCCCGGGGCCCCGGGGCTGTGCAGGGAGCTGGACGGCAGGGCCGGACTTCTACCTCCTAGACCAGAGCCTCACTCCCCACCTTGAACACCCCCAGGGTGGCAGGTGACTTCTGAGAACCAGGAACCTCAGACACAGTCAGAGATCTTCTGGAACCAGCCATGGCAGGGCTCAGAGGCAGAACTACGCTCCATGAGTCCTAGTTCACTGGCCCCTCCTCCAGGTCCCCGTCACACTCCCATTCCTTCCAGGGAGGGCAACTCCCGTCCCTCTCGCGAGAACATGGACAGCCAGTCAGTACCAGCTAACTGACCCCTTGTTCACTGTGTGGGGCTCACTGGTTTGAGGTTTATTTTATTCATGATAGAGAGCACATGTGTGCAAAGAGAGAAAAAGAGACAGAGAGAACTCTCAAAGTCTCGGCATGCCGCATTCTCTCCCCCCGCCGCCCAGCGTCCAGCTCACTGGGCTCTCGGGCATGCGTGTGCCCTGCGTGTCAGGTCAGTCAGGGTAGAGGTCCAAACCAGGCTGGCCCACGCCCTCCAACACCACAGCTCAGGTCCTTGCTGACCACGCCACCCAGCTGGGCTTCGTCTCTTTCTATGCCCAAGCCCTCTGACCGTGGCCAGCTGGGGAGGTCGTGCTGTTGCCTGGGGGCCTCCGGCCTTTGCAGATCTCTGCCTGGCTCGGCCCTCACTCCGTTCAGCTCTCTGCTTCAAAGCCACCTCCTCAGAGTAGCCTTCCCTGGCAGGTCTACATGGTCGCAGCCCAACCCCACCTCATCTGTCCCCTCTAAGGCTGTCCACCACCTGACATGACCTGGTCTGTTTTTCCCGGCTGTCACAAGGACAGGAGCCGTCGTGCTTGCTGCCAGGCCCCAGCACACAGAGCGGAGTCAACTGTAGGCACGGCGGGTACCTGGCAAACACATGGGCACAGCCATGCTGCCCTGCCTGATGCAGCACAGGGCCAGGGCTGTGGCCACCATGGTAGTGTGGCTGTCCTCCATGGACAGGGCCTGGTTTTACCTGCCTGCACCCCTCAGCACAGGGAGGACTTGAGGCTACTACCCCACAGAGGGGTAGGGCACTGCCTTCTGGCACTTCCGCTCAGAGACGGGCCCTCCTTTCCAGAAATTGCTCCAGGCCCTGGAGGGTCTCCCTCCTTCCCTTGCCCAGCTCCCCTCCCAGAGTCACGCTGAGCACATACCCAGACTGCAAATCTGGACTCTGACAAGAGAGGTTGGGGGCTGCAGGGGTTAAGGGTAAAAGAAATCTAAAAATGGAAGAAATCATTTTCTCTAGTGCAAAGAAGGAAAGAGACACCCACGCCCTTTCATCCTAGAATGTTTTCTTTAGAGCACTGTAAGGGTGTAAATCTTTTTAGAAACTAAGCCTTTCACCAGCTTCTCAGCCCAAGGACCTCTCCCTCCAGGGCCCAGAGCAAGCTCTCTGAAACCACGCAGGAAGGGAGACCAAGCCCCACCTCCCATCTCCAGGGGACATGGGCACCTACCCAGGCCAGGAGCATGGCTCCAAGGTGCAAACCGACTCGCCGTCATCAAGACAGGGGAATTTGTCTTTCCTTTGGACAAAAGCTGACAAAAGCTGACACAAATGAACATCCCAACTACAGGTGGGCCCAGGTGGAACCAAGCGTGACAAATGTCACTGTCCAGTCCTCCACTCAGGGCCAATCACAGCTCATTGTGAGAACACGCTGGCACCTGCTGGGCTATGCACAGGGCTCAGGGCAAAGGGGAGATATGAGCACCCCGTTAGGGTCTCACACGGTGACCTCCCCCAGCCTTCCCAACCCCCCAGGGTCACGGCATGTGAGTGCATGCCAGGCACGTCCAGGTCGACCAGAACCCATGCCCGCCCTCCCACGTGACTGCCAGCCCTGCAGAGCCCAGGCTGTGCTGCCTGATCCCAGTAATGACGGGGCTCTTAGGCACTCTCCCTGGGCTTTCTCGGAGACACCGAAGTCTGCCTGTGGTGCAGAGAAAAAGCAAACAAGGTGCAGAGAGGGAGGCCTACCTGAGGGTGCTGTGTGCCGCCCTGACCTCACCCTTCCCTCCTGGCTACTCCGCGGGCTGCTGCCTCCCCGCCTGGGGAAGCTCTCTCCAACTGGACTAAATGTCCACCAAAAGAGGCTCTGAGGACTGGCAGGCAGAGGGGACCCCTTTCAATGGCCAGGTGACAAATTGAGAGTGAGGACAGAGGGACGGGCGCTGCCTACACAACACGGCGGCGAAGGCGCTAGATGCCACGGCTGACTGCACCGTCTGCATCCCCGACTGGTGTCTTGACAATCACACTGACTGTGAGTGTGTGAGTGTGTGAGAGTGTGTGTGTGTGTGTGTGGCCAAAATCCCCAGAGGAGAATGGGCGGGCAGGGGTTATGTGTGGCCATCCCCCTGGGGAGCGATTCCTCACTTTCCTTCTCTCTCTCTCTCTGCCTCCAGTGAGCACACGTGTCCCAAAAAAGAAAAAAGAAAAAAGAAAAAAAGTGGAAACAAAGGCAGGGGCCACACAGGCCAGGGGACAACAAGAGAGGGTGAAGAGGGACGTTTCTGGAAGCCAGTGGGGCAGGCAACCCACAGGCCAGACCCTGGGAAAGCCCAGCCATGGACAGTCCTCACACAGACCCTCCCCGGCCGTCCACACCACACTCACCGCCTCTCGCTCTGCTGTGCCACGTGGCATGGCCCTCCTCGCCCACCACGCTGACAGGGTGCCCAGTTGACTGGACAGACAGCGGGAACCAGGAGAGCAGGCAGGAGCTCTCAGGCGACTGGCCACCCCACCAAGTAAGTCTCTGCAGCCACTCTGTCCACCAGGCAGGCCCAGCGCCAGCCTCGGGCCACCTTTCCCCCACTGCCCAGCCAGTTCTGTGGCAACAAGGACACATGGAGAGGAGTCTCAGGACAAGGCCCTTCCCTCGGCCTGGCCCTGGGCCAGGGCTGCATCAGGCTGCCATCAGCTAAGAACCCTCAGGGGGAAGGCCTCGGCCCAGGCCAGCTGCCATGACAACTGCAGGACCACACAAAGAGGGGACTGTGGTGGAGCAGGTGGTAAGGTCTGGACACAGGAGAGTTAACAAAGGGGCTTTGGTTTCAGCAGCCTCTTGGGGGAGAAGGGGGGACAGGGGAGACAGTGCAGACAGCAGCTGGGGCAAGGAGGGAGGTCAGAGGCCAGGAGAGGCTGCCTGTCCAGGTCTCTCCACCACATCCAAACCTCAGGCTTCTGCAAGTCATGCCCCAGCCAGGCACAGCTCTCTACGCAGACCAGGGCCCAGCAGGGACGAGGAAGTGGGTGACCCTTGTGCACCTCTGTCCCCTCCCAGTACTCCCTCCAAAAGCAGAAGCTTTGAGGGGAGCAGTGCCCCAAACCCCGGCCAAAGGCTCGTCTCAGCCACGAGCCCCCTCCAGGTCCTCGCCTGCTGCCCCCTACTCACCTGTAGCCACCAGCCCTTGCCCTCCCAGGAGACCCACCCGGACAGGAGACAGTCTTCCCTGGGTCCCCCCATGCCCAGCAACACCCTCTGCCCAGGCTCCCAACCAGCAGCGTCCTCCCCTACACTGGGCAAGCCAGCCTGGCCCTCAGGAGAGCCGGCCTCCATCCCACAGGCCCTCCCTGACTGCTACGTCCTCCCAGTCCCGCTCTCCCTGCATGACCCACTCACTCCAGTCAGCTCCCGGGGACTGGACCCTAGGCTGAGTGCCAGCGCGCTGCCCACCCATCCAATGTGCTCTCAGATGCCCAAGCAGAGCTGTGCGGCTCGCCACCTCACTTGAGGGAGGTGTGGGGTTCCCCCCAAACAGCTTAATGTCCATCCGGCTGTGGGAAGAAGAGGGACAGCAGAGCGCCAGAGCCTGCCGCGAGCCGATGACATGCCAAGCACCTAGCAGGCACACGCCCGTCCACATCATCCTTATACTAAATGAAGCATGGCCAGAGAAGGTAAGTCATTCACTCAAGGCCACACAGCTAGTCCTGGAGCTAGGGTGCAGCTGGGGGAGTGGAGGAGCACCTGCAGCGTGGCCACACTCCACTAGAGGTGCTTTCTCCTCCTCCCTCTCTGTCTCTCTCCGGCCAGCATATGCACCCTCTGGCAAAATTTATTTTTATTTTTAAAATTTTTCACTTATTGTAGTGATTACTGTTCTTGCTATAGGACACACGTGCTCACCAGAGAGAGAAAGAGACAGTAAGACAAAATGAGAACGCGAGCCACCAGTCTGGGACTCGAACCGCGGTCAGCCATGTGGGAGTCTAGCACCTTAACCACCATGCCTCCTGCTGACCCTGGCAAAAAAAAAATATATATATCTTTTTAATTCGGTTTCTCAAACACACTGGCCACATGTAGGCATTTAATGGCCACATGCGGCTAGTGGCACCGTGATGCCTGGAGATCACGTCCGTCCCCCAGAAGGCAAGCTCTGGGGAGGGGGCCCTGCCGCCCTGCCCATTGCTGCCATGCAGGAGGAGCTTCATGAGTACTGAACGAGTACACGGAACAAAAGGAGGACTCTGAAGAGGTGGCTCCTCTGCCCCAGCCCTGCGTCACCAACAGCAAATCCCTCAGGACTCGTGCCCGGATGCCAGTGCTGTGTCTGGAAACCGACTTCGGTGAACAGCAGTGGGTGCTTCATTTTAATACGATCGCAGGCATGTGAGCTGTATGAACATTATGCAGGACCAGCTGGCGGCCTGATAGTTACAGCAGCTGGATCCCATGTGGCCAACTGCGTGGTTTGAATTCCGGACCTAGCAGCTTCAAAAATGCACCAGGCACATGTGCATGCATGCCCAAAATCCCTACAAGGAGGGAGAAATGGAGGAGATGGGATTACAGGATGATCATGCCCCACAGGAGATGTTTTCTCTACCCCAATACAGGGGGATCTTTTTCTGGTGAGTAAACACACCCTTTAGCAAATTTTTTTAAAAAAGCACACACAAACACACCCAGACACAATCATATCTAAGTAAATGAAAGTTCAAAGATGCAGAAACCAAGAGCCACTCCGAGACATGAGAACACCTGCCAACTCCGTATACAGGTGCTGGGAGAGGGAGAGACTTTAAAAACTCACAGACAAGCTTTCGGACCCATGGACAAAGTGCCATCGTGAACCACATCACGACAGAACACACAGCACACTCGTGAAAGCAGAAATGTGAAGCTACATTAACACAGTGTCTTCAAACGCTCACCCCAAGGGGCCCACCCGGTCCCCGGAACAGACTCAGAGGAGGCGGAAACAGAAGCCTCTTGGCCACGGTGAGCCAGAAAGCACAAGCAGACACTTGGGCTACCTGTGCCGGGAGCCAGGAGCCAGAGGCCGGCAGGGCTGCAGCTAGCTGGGGTGAAGTGAGAATGGGTCAGAAAAACCCAGAAGGATAAGGCTGTGTCCAGGAAGCCCAGAGCAGCTGAGATCTGCCCAGGCCTTTCCCATGTTGGCCAGCTTTGGGTGCCCTGAGCCCCCCAACCCATGGAAGGCCACTGTCCGCGGCTGATGGGTCTCCTGTGCAAGGCTGCCCTTCCCAGTCCTCTGCTGGGAAGCCCAGACTGCGCATCAGGCCTGTGTTACAACCTAGACTGGGACCCGCAAGCCCTCAGTCTGAGCCCGCTTGCCACCAACCTGCTGTGAGTCCCTGGAAAGGTGCTCAGCTCTCTGGGCCTCAGGTTCCTAAAGGTGAAGGCTCCGAGAGTTTCTTATGAGCATAACGAGTAAGTCTGGGGAGGCACTGCACTTTCTGAACCTACAGCGGCAGCGTCTACTCTCCTAGTAAGCCCAAGTCCACGCTCTCCACACCCTCGGCAACCCCAGCCCAGCGGTGTGAGCACTTCCAAAACCCTCGCTCCTTCCAGCACCAGCGGGAAGAAAGGCTGACCCAGCTCTCCTTGTAAGCACTTTCTGCAAGTCCCCCCTCCACCTCTCCGGGCAGGTGTCGCCTCCCCCACTGGAGGCATCTACCCCCACCCCAGCATCGCATCCTCTCCCCATCGTTACCCTCCTCCGTCCGTGCTCTACCCTTCCCCTCCCTCCACCAACTCCGCCAGCTTCAGACATTGGTCTCTCAATCCCAGGACGGGGACTGAGGTGGAAGCGGAGGGCAAGGGCAGGCGACCATCCCACAGAATACCAGGCTTCCTAGTGGGAAAAGTCACAGATGGGCCAGACCAGGACTGAGACTGGGTTGCCATCTGATTAGCAGTTTTCCCTGGGCAAGCCACGTTCCTTCTCTGGGCCTCAGTGCCCCCACCTGCAAATGGGAATAGTAATACCTGCCCCTGTGGTAGGACTGTTATACCAAGGGATGGCAGGGTGGGGCACTGGGAGCCAACTCGGAATTGCTGCGGCCACACCTCTCCCCACTCCCTAGGTTATAAGAAGTGCGCCTTAGGGTTGGCCGACTCAGGTGAGCAGCTCCATTTGTTTCTCAGCAGGACCTGGGCACCAGTCGACTGTGAGGTCAGCTGCCTGTCCAGTCCCCAGAGGACCCCAGCTGGACCCCAGCCCTGAACCTGAGGCATCGCCTTCCAGGACTTCTGCCTCCCCCGACCAGCCTAGCAGGCACCCCCGCCCTGCACTCACATTCCACAGCTCCAAGTCTAATACTCAGGAGCCTGCAGGAGCAAGGGAGCTCCCAAAGCAGCACCAAAGGCAAGGGACAAGACTGTGGTCCTCTGAACAGGTGACACAGTGTGGCCACAAACACGTCCCCACCCAGCTGCATTCAGAGGACCTGGGGAAGGTAAGAAATGTCCCCTTCACAAATGAGGGAAGGGAGGCCTACAGAGGCCACATACTGTCTTCCTCGAAGAGAATTAGACCCCTCAATCCTCCTTGTGCACTTCTGGCCACCCACTCTAAGGGGGCCTTGGGTTCCTCAGCTTAACCCTCACAGGGCAGGCACTTCCAGACTACCTTCAGCGATCTCGATGCGGGCTCTGGGCATCCCTTGTCTCTCCAGCGGGGGCAGAAGGTATTCAGCAGGCCTCTCAAAACCTCCACACCTTTTTTATTTTATTTTCGGAGACGTTTTTCTTATAGAATGCATGTGGCTCACCAGAAAGACAGAGAGAGACAGAGAGACAGAAAGAGCGAAATCACCCCACCACCACCACCGGGGGGATGGCCCTTCTCCTCTGGGATCTTGGGCACGCACGCACATGCGCCCGGCGTGAGTTTAAGCCACCAGGTCCAGGACTCGAGCCATGGTCGACTACATGAGAGTCCAGCAACATAGCCATTTCTACCTCAGTGTAAACACCCCCACAACCAGCAGGTCTCCAAGTCCCACCGGTGCTATTTTGAATCCCTCCAAGATCTCCAGTTCAGGCCTCCCTACTTATTATTTGGATCGACAGTTGATGCTTACCTTCCTCTTCGAACCCATCTGCCACCCAAAATCCAAAGCAATTTTTCTAAAATTGAAATTTGGACAAGTTATTTCTTTGCTTCAAATGCTTCAATGGCCAGGCCAACAGGTGGCAAGGAGGCTGCGGTGCTGGACCCCGCACAGCTGACTGCATGGCTCGGGTCCTGGATCGGACAGCTGGAAGATCACGCCAGGCACGTGTGCGTGCAGTGTGCTGCGTGCCCAAAATCCCAAGAGGAGATGGAGTAGAAGGGATTGTGGCATGGCCATTCCCCGGGCCGGGGTGGGGGGGAGGTTTCTCATCTCTCTCTCCCTCTGTCTCTCTGGGGAATACATGCATCCTACAGCAAAAACTCGGGCTGGGGGGGTGGTGGAAGGATTCAATTGCCATATACTTTCAGATTCAGCTAATACTTCTTGGCCAGGCCATTCAAAAGCTGGTCTCTACTCTCCCCACTGCACCCCAACATACCCTAGTCTCTCAATACTCGGTTCCTGAATTTGCCACATCCTGGCACACCTGCAGATCTCTGACCCCAGCACAGGTCAGGGGTCACTTTGACCAAGAGCCTTTTTGGATACACCAGGCTCAGTCACGGGTCCCTCCTCTAACCTCTGCACATCCAGCCCAGCACCGTCTTCCTCACCACCAAGACCACACACATCTGCACAGGGGTGCTTCTCCCTCCCAGCACCGGGACAAGCTCTGCAGGGGTAAGCCATTTATGAACCAGATTAGAAGGGAACGTTGGAATAAAAGAAACGTCAGCCCTAAACGGATTAGAAGCACAGAAACATGGAATCTCAGCTGAAGGGAGACAAATGTCATCTGATCCCTTCACTACAATGAACACGGGGATCCTGGTGGGTCACGGACCTCCAACCTTGAGGTCTGTGACCACGCCCAAGCCGCCCTGACATGCCCAGACCCACACGTCCCCTCGGCTCCATCTTTCCCACGGCTGGAGGAGGCAGCGTACCTACACCCTCCACCTTCACTGAGGAAGAAGCCTCCACCTCACAACCGCCCCCACTGAGATCCGGGCCTAAGTGCCTATTTTCTTGGAACTGAGATTCTGGGATTTCACACACTCACACATACACACACACACACACACACACACACACACTTCCAACTTCTGCGTGCTTCCCTCACCGGTCTCCGCCCTCAGTCCTTATCCCCATTCATTTAATCACACATTTATTGAGCACCTACTATGTGTCACTCTGCAACGAGTACTGGGGTGTCTGTCCCCAGAAGCTGGTCTATCCGGGAGGAAGACACGGACCGGGCCAGAACAACGGGACAGTCCAGGAGAGGCCGCGCGCAGGCGACCCTCCGCTCACTACCCCGTCCTCCCTCCAAACCCTCAGAGCCCTCCCTCCTGACCTCGCTGCCCTGGCCTGCGACCCTCCCCACTCCCGGCCGGATCGCTTCCCCATGGGCTCTGTAGGGGATAGGGAAAGTTTGGGTCTGTAGCATGGGGGCGCGCGAACTCGGGGGCCGCGCAGGGCTCGGAGCACCCCGAGGTCCCCGCCCCATCCCTCTGTTCCAGCCCAAGCCGGGTAGAGGTAGCGCGGGAGGAGCGGGGCTGGGCGCTGGTCCATCCCTCGCACCGCCCCTCCCCGCCCGAAATGCAGAGGGACTCGGCGGGAGGGGGCCGGGGAAATAAATACCTTTGACTTTGTAGCTAAGGTTAACGGGAACTGCCACCCCGGGGGCGACTTTGGCACCGGGCTCCGGGCCTGGCCAGTCCCGGGGCAGGCGGGGCGGACGCGCTCGCCTGATTGGCCGGCGGTCCCGGTCGTCCCCTGGGTCGCCCAGCCACCCGATTGGCTGTGCTGCTCAGCTGACAGGCCTGGCCCTATAGGAGCAGCCCATGGGGCGGCCCCTTTGTTCTCCAGAGCCAATAGCCTGGGTGGGCGGGCTGACGCGCCTGCAGACCGCCCGCCGTGGCGGCACCCTGCCGGCCGGGGCGCTCTTCCAGACCCGGCTCCGAGCTTGTGCGCTTCCCGCTTCTCGCTCCCAGCATTCGCGCGTTTAGACGCTCTCAACTCGGAGCTCACGTCCCAGTCGAGCGTGAGCTGAGCCCGTCCTCGCCGAGCGCCCACGGCGTGCCAGCCCTGGCCTCCGTGCTGGGACCGGCAGGCAGGAAACAGCGCGCCTAGGCTTTCCTCCAGCGCACGTTCCTTCCTTCCTGAAAGCTGTGGCTCGGCCGGTGCTGCCCACACGGCTGTGTCCAGTGAAGAAAAGTGTGGAAGAGAATACACGTGCCGTGTGTGTGTGTGTGTACACGCGTGCGCGCGCTTGTGGCAGAAGCAAGGTTGCCCCACCTCCTCCCTGGTGCCCAACTGGGCCACAGGCCTACAGCGGGTGTACGAGAAGGGTCCTCCAGACATAAGCAATTAATTACACTCAGCCCTTTCTTTCACTAGCTGAGGAAACGGCCTGAGGAGGTCGCCCCTCCTGGGTGACTGCTCAAGGGGACAGAACCAGTCTCCCAGCTGCTAACCCAGAGCAGACGCCAGCCTTGGGTGACAGAGGCCATACAACTAACACCGGCAGAACATAAAGAGCTATCTCATGTTTAAGCAAGGCTTGGCTGAGAAAAAGCTGTAGGCAGGGCGACAGCTAGAGCTCGAGGTTCCAGCTGTGTTTGCGGCACTGGTTTGTGTTTTCAGTCTCCCTGCCATGGGCTTTACTGTCATCACGGTACCCCGTAAGGGTGAAATAACACCCCCAGCCTTACTGTAACTTTTACAATTAATAATTCTAAGAGAATGCGGATCCCTAAGGCGGAGGTGAACGGGAATTAGACTCACTCCACCTGCCTGGAAAATAACAATAAACAATACTGAAGTCCCTCTCAGGTTCACATGTACATAATAACCTTTCGGTTAGTCATTAAGCTGCTCACAAGACCACATTCCTTTCCCATGTGAGCAAGAGGCTCACCCTCTTAGCTGTAAATTACCCCAAAAACAATATAGATGTTCCATTTTAGTATATATTAACCATGTCTTTACTTAATCAAATAAGATTTCTATCGAGGCCTTTGTAACCGCTATCTGCTGCCGCCCCGACCTGGGGCTGAAGTTACCAAGCTTGCTGAAAACCCCATCATTCAAAAGCCCCTAACTGGCAATCAAGATCTAAGAAAAAATGTACCAGACAAATAGACTCTCCCGTCCTGAGTTGTAACTGCTTTTACCTGATCAAACAAGAACAGTACATCATGTGTTAAGATTATTGTTTCCATGTTTCGAATACCCTATTCTTAAGAGGAAAATCTTTTACCTCCCCCTCACCCCTCCAACCCCTGTAAACATCCCTCAATAAATATGTATGATTCCTAGCCATAGACGCTGCAGTCTTGAGTTTGCTCTGCCTATAGTTGGCTGAGAACATGCTAAAGAGCACTGAGGTCTCAATCTGATTTCTTCTCACCCGCGTCGCCTCCGTCAAGTCAGCTCACCCTGGCTGGAGCAGGTCTCCGGCACTTGGGGAAGAATATTCTCATCTACTCCAACTACAACAGAAAGCAGTTCCTTGCACCTCTTCCCCGTAGGAGCATAGCTGGGGCAGTTCCCATTGGCAGGATTCTCGGGCTGCTTAGAAACTGCCATTAGAGGGACCAGCAGTTGGCATAATGGCTATGTTGCTGGACTCCCCTGTGGTCGACCATGGTTTGAGTCCTGGACCCAGTGGCTTAAACTCCACCATGTGCATGCGTGCCCAGGATCCCAAGAGGAGAATGGAGGAGGGAT
>NW_006203470.1:289733-294604 GCF_000334495.1 Tupaia belangeri chinensis | reverse complement strand
AGGGAGTGATTTCTCGCTTTCTGTCTGTCTTTCTGGCGAGTGCACATGCCCTATAGCAAAAACCCCTCCCCCCCAAAAAAAAAGAAAAAAGGGAACTGCCATTGGAATAGCAGGTTGATACCACAAAAGCTGGGCCCCTAACCTGCCCCTGTGAACCAGGTTGCCCTTATTTTACTTACTTGGGCAACAGCTGACTGAGCACATGCCATAGGCCCAGCTGGTGGTCAGCCTCAATAGCACAGAGACAGGGACTGGCGACAGGGACTGGATTCGAGCCAGTTCCCCCAACTGAATATGCAGTTTTTACAAAAACACGCTGTCTCTGGACTTTGGCTTATTCATCTATAAGACAGTTAATAATTTTCTAGTTACCTACAAGCCATACCAAATATTTAAAGTTCTGTTCGGTTACACTGTCTGCAGAAGCGTCTGTAAAGTATAAAGCCCTGCACACCCTAAACAGAGGCCTCACCTCATTAGCCATCAACTCTTTAGAATCCCATTCAACTCTTTTACTTTCTAAAATGCCTAGAAGCTCCACAAAGGTTTGTGGGTTCCATTCCCATTGCAACGATCCATATTCTAGTTTCAGATCTGCCACTGGCTACAGGTGTGACCCTGAGAAATTTGCTTCCACTCTCTGGGCCTGTTTCCTCCTCTACAGAGTGGAAGACTTCCTCCATTGACATCCCATGACCCAGGGTATTTCAGGGCTGGAAAGAATCACAGGGCCGACTGTATTGCCTAGTGGTTAGTGAGCTGGATTCCCACATGACAAACAGCACCATTCAAGTCCCAACCCCCGGGCTTGAAAAACATGGGGCATGTGTGCATGTGTGCCCAACATCCCTACAGGGTGGAGAAATGGAGGAGAAAGAATTGTAGCATAACCACACCCCATTGGGGGATTTCTTCCCATTCCTGTTTCTTTCTCTGAAAGGGGCAGATGTTCTCTGGCAAATTAAAAACAAAAACAAAACAACGACAAAAATAGTGAAGCTTATTCGGGATTCTATTTTCATTAAGCAAAAAGAAAAGAAAAAGGGGGAGGCTGCATACACATGTTTGCAAATGCATAGAAAAAAAAGTGATGGGAAAATACCATTCAAACACCTCACACAGTGTAAAGATAAAGACTAGGGGGGTGATGGAGGGCTGTTATATTTTTTAAATCTACATAGGTTTGCAATATTTAATTTATTAAAGATAATTTAATACTGCAGATTAGAAATTAGAGTGGGGCTGGCCCGTGGCATGGTGGTTAAGGCAGCTGGATCCCACATGGCTGACTATATGGTTCAAGTCATGGACTCAGCGGCTTGAGAAATATGTCACGCACATGTGCCCAAAATCCCAAAGGAGAGACAGAGGAGGAACTGCAGTGTGACCATTCCTAACAAGAGAGTGCTTTTTCACTTCCCTGCCCCACTCCGTGACTGCACATGCCCTCTGGTGAAAAAGAAAAGAACTGCAGGTTGTGTCCGCAGGGCTGACCCTCTGGACCTGGGCAATCCTCCCCTGCTGGTGGGCTGTCAGGCTGAGACAGGCCTAGCAGGGCCTTGGGAACCACTACCCCCGCCAAAACACTCAGGCAGGAACCAGGGACAAGTGCACTTGCCCCCAGCTTCAGCAGCTGCTCAAGCTGTGTGACCTCCCCACCCCTGGATCCCTCACACCCCTGCCCACAGCGGCCGCAGCATGCCCCTGGGCACTCGGTGCTGCCTTCCCCATTCCAGGGGTATTCCTTGTAAAATGACTTTGCCTAGCTCCATGGCCGTGGTGATGCTGCTCGGAGAGGCTGGACCCCATGTGGCCACCATGGCTCGAATCCATGCTGAGCACACTCAGGGTCTGATGCATTGGAGGACATGAGGATGGGGCTCTCGGTGCGGCCAGACCTTCCCTCTCTCTCACTTGCGTGTGCAAGTACACTACCACCAATAGAGGAAAACAAAAGCAAACAACAAAAAAAGATTTTTCAAAATGTCAGGAACCTCTGGTCAGATTACCTCTCCCCCTTATTCTCGTCCCCAGCCTCCCAGTACTAGCTAGATGCCAGAGGACCTGTGGCTGGTCCCCCCCACCATCCCTAGTGGTCGACCTTCCTAGTCATCTGCAGACATGAGTGGGGCTTCCTCGAGGCTGTGCTCTGCCCCCACCCCGACTCCAAGCTACACTGCTTTTCAAGTGGTTCTGTAACCCCATAAACCATTAAGAAGCCTCAAGGCAATTCACCTCCATCCTACACACTTCCAGCCCCACCCAACGCCACCCGCCCCTCCCTAGCATGTTTACCCATACGCGTTCGCCCCACAGTAGCCACTGGGTCTCATCTTTGTAGCCCCCAGCTTCCAAGACAAGCGCACAGCAAGCCTTTAACACTTCATCAAAGGCAGCACACACCCCATCCTTCCAACCGACTCCTGAAGAGCACAGACAACAGGAGTCAGACAGCTCTGGGTTTGAATCTACCTCTGGCCACTGCCCCTTACAGGACCATGGGGAAACGTTTCCATCTATAAAAGGAGAACAAGGTACCTACTGCACAAGGGTTACACGAGACATTCAGATAAACTTCTTTGCAAGGTGCCATCAACACGCTGGTTATTCTTACGTGCCAGACACTGCTAGGTACCAAGGTCTATGCAGAAATCCCTAAGACAGGCAGGGCGAGAGCCTGCACACACCTGACTACAGGCACTCAGCTCTGCACTGACTCCCAGCAGGCAGACCTGGGGACCTGAGCAGCCAGCCACGGAGGCACTGCAAACCAGCCCTTCATCTCCAGCCTCCTGGTAACTGGCACCTAAAATGTCTGGCCTGTCCCCAAGGAAGGCTGAACTGCTGGCTGTGTGTGGGATGTGAGAAACAGGGACATCTGTGCTCCTCGGGTTGCCTCCCCTCCCAGCGGCTCATTCTTCATGCTATAAACCCACCCGCGGGGTTGCTGGAGGGACGGTTCAGGTCTAACTAGTCTGTAACATTCACTGCCCCTCAAAAAGGGCCTCTCAGTGCTCACTGGAGTGACACGAAAGCTTAGACAGTGGGTAGACATGTGGCCTTGGGTCCACAATAGGAGCGTGAGTGGCCAGGAACCAAGATCTTGGCTCCAAGTCTGCAGCAATCCCCCAGTGCAGTCTCTGGAGCCAGGGCCCACCAAACCAGACTATCTTCCTGGAAGAGAGGAGCCCAGAAAGTCAGCCCAGAAAGTTGGCCTGCTGTTGCCAGAAACTCACCCACAGACCCATGAGAAAAAGGAACACTCCCCAGCCACCAGTTCTAAAACCAAATCTTTATTCTCTAGTTTGAAAAGGAGGATAAGTGGTTGCTCCGTTTAGTTCCAGAGAACAGAACAAGGCCCAACAGGTAGAAATTACAGGAAAGCAGAATTCGTTCATTTTAAGGGAGAATTTCTAACAATTAGAAGCATCTTAAAACAGAACCACGGCCTCAGGAGGGGGGCTCCCTGTCACCTAAGTGCTCAAGCAGAAGCTGGGCATCCGAGCGCTAGAAATGCAGAAAGGACACGCACCTGCCGACTCCCTTCGGCTGCCCTCCGTCATCCATGATGCATCTTTTCCACGTCAGCAGGAGTGAGGAGGGCCTGGGATGTTCAAAAGCCTGGGCTCTCACAGCCAGGGGGGGACTCTAAGCCAGGAGAGCAAGTGGACAGACCACGGAGGAAGTGCCCGGGACAGGTAGTCTTTGAGAAGGAAGAGGGGAACAGGTCCCCCAGGTCTTCTTCCCGGGTCTGGGTGCCTACGCAGGGGATGGAGAGAATGAGCAGCTGGCCTTCACCTCTCGATGCTGGAGAAGGCCCGGTGCTGTCTAATGAGGCCAGCAAGCTCTCCAAGGTGTGCCCAGCTGGTCTGCTTTTCCTCCCCCAGCCCATTACAGGGACTGGACCACACCTACTTCCAAGATCTGAAGTAACTCAGAGGGAAAGATGGGGACATTAAGGCGTTAACACCAGAGGATGGAGGGTCTTCCTTCCCACTGGTGGCTCCTCTAGCCGGGGGCTCTAAGGGTAGATGGAGCTGCTATTGCTACTTTTCCAGGGCACAGGACAGTCAGGACAGAGCCTTGGCAAACACCCGTGAGAGGCTGGCTCCCGCACTCTGAAGTGGGCTCTGAAGGGGGCTCCCCGGTGGCTGGGCTGACCTTCCCTGTTCTGGGGGCCCAGCTCTTGCTGGCCTCCGCCATCCTTCTGGGATGCCCACATCCCCTAGGCAGCACCCTGCCACCCCCTGTGGAGAGGGAGGCTGCCATGGCCCACCCGGCCCTCAGACGTCGTGCTTCTTCTGGTGGGCCAGGAGCCGCTCCTCGTTGTCGAAGGTCTGGCCACAGATGGCGCAGCAGAAGGCGCCGTCCCGGATGTGGCTCTTGCGGTGGGTGATGAGGTTGGACTTCTGGCTGAAGCTGCGGTCGCAGTCGGGGCAGGCGTAGGGCCGCTCGCCCGTGTGGATGCGCCGGTGGGACACGAGGTTGGACTTCTGGCTGAAGGCTTTGCCGCAGTCGGGGCAGACGTAGGGCTTCTCGCCGGTGTGGATGCGCCGGTGGGCGGCCAGGTAGGGCTTGTGGCGGAAAGCCTTGCCGCAGTCGGGGCAGACGAAGGGCCGCTCGGGCGCGTGGTCGCGCCGGTGCGTCGCCAGGTGGCTGCCCTGCGAGAAGCGACGCCCACACTCCTCGCAGGCAAAGGGCCGCTCGCCCGAGTGGACCCGGGAGTGCGCCATCAGGTGGGCCTTCTTGCCGAAGTTCTTCCCGCACTCGGCGCAGGTGAAGGGCCGCTCGCCGGTGTGCTGCCGCTGGTGGACCCGCAGGAAGCGCTCCAGCCGGAAGCTCCTGCCGCCGTCGGGCACGCCGGGGGGGGG
>NW_006203470.1:286461-289606 GCF_000334495.1 Tupaia belangeri chinensis | reverse complement strand
TGGGGCGTGTGGGGGAAGCGGCGGCCGCACTCGGTGCACGGGTAGGGCTTCTCGCCGGTGTGGATGCGCCGGTGCGACGTCAGGTAGGGCTTGTTGGTGAAGCGCTTCCCGCACTCCGGGCACTGGTGGGGCCGCTCGCCTGTGTGCACGCGGCGGTGGGCGATCAGGTTGGGCTTGTGCCGGAAGCGCTTGCCACAGCAGGCACACTGGAAGGGGCGGTCGACGGCGTCTCCACCCGGCCGGGGTGCGGTCACTGCCGGGCGGCCCCTGGGCCGCGGCGCCAGGGCTTTAGCCGCGGCCTCCCCCAGGGCCTCGGCTACATCGCTTGTGAGCAACTAGCTGGTCCCACTGCGCGAAGCTCCAGCCACAGTTGCCACAGATGAAGGGCCGGGCCTCGGGGGCAGGGGGGTGGCACCGCCGCCGATGAGCCCGAAGCTGCTTCTGTCGCCAGAAGCGTCTCTCGCATTCAGGGCAAGCGATGGGACGCTTGGCAGCTGAGTGGGCTCGCAGATGTAGAACCAGGGCCACCCAGCCTCGGAAGCTCTGCCTGCAGAGGTGGCAGGCAAAGCCCAGGTCTGGGGTGGCAGCAGCATGGACCTGTCGGTGCAGTGCTAAGAAAGGGACATGGCGGAAGCGCCGGCCACACTCAGGGCAGGGCAGAGGCAGCCGAGCCTGGCAGCGGCGGGTGTGCAGCCACAGGGGCACCCAGCCCGGGAAGTGCCTCCGACAGTGGACACAGCGATGGGCCCTGGCCGGGCCTTGGCCACCCGGTGGGGCCACTGCAGTGCCTTGTGACCTCAGTCTGCGGGGCTCCTTCTCCAGGGCCTTGGGGGACTCCTGGGATGGCCCAGAAAGGAGCCGGGGCTGAGCCGGGCCCATGGCCAGGGGACCCCTGCAGCGTCGTTCCAACATGGGTTCTTCCTCTGCGGTAAGTGGAAAAGCACAGTCACTCCAGAGACCGACTCAGGCTGCCCAGTGCCCCCTCCCAACCCCAGCCAGGGAGCTCACATCTGGGAACCCCCAGAGCCCTCGAAACAGACCTAGGTGACTCCTCTGTTTCCTTGACTCACATGTCATATAGCATTTCAATCTCAGGTTTCTAGATAACATTTCAAGGATGTCTGTCTGCGTCTTTATGGCCCTGAAAGCTTCCAGAAGGGAGAGACACACACTTCTCAGAATCCCCCTCATGGCAGCCACCCTGGTCCACGCAGGCAGCGAACACCCAGGGTCAGCTGTACTTACTCCTGCCGCGGGTCTTTTTGCAGGAAATGCCTAGGGGGCCTCGTGCTTCCCTCTGCCCTCTCCTTGTTACTGCCTTTCCTACCGCCACACTCAAGACCCACAGCCGCATCGTGGGGTTGCCCAAGCAGATGCTGAGCTCCTCATGTGACGGGTGAGGCATAAAAGGTGGTGGGACTTGCCCAAGGTGACCGTAAACCAATAGCAGGGCCAAGACTAGGGGACAGATCCTCTAGACTCCAGGTCGGGCTCTTCTAAAACATGGGAGCTCACAAAAAGCTCACAGAAGGAACGTTCGTAGCCCTTCACTCCTGTCACAACACAAGGAAGGCACTTTAGGCCTCCCGAACCTGTCTTCCCTGGTAGAGGCGGGTACAGCTCTCTGGGGACCAGCTGGGGGGCGTGGGGTGCTGTTACACCCGGCACAGTCGAATGCCAGACTACCACCCGGCCAGACTGTGCCCACATTCTGCCCGCCTGCCCTCCTCCACCCACAAGCTTAGGACATCCCAGGCAGGAAAGCCGTCCCCTAGTGCAAGGAACACCCACAACCGGCCCTCAGGGCCCCAATCCCTGGCCCAGCCTCCTCTGGGTACTGGGGATTACTGAAGCAAGGGAAGGGGAGGGGAGAGGAGATTGTATCTCTGTCCCTGCCTGGTCCTGCCTGAGCCATGCTGGGGCTACCCCACATTCAGCTCTTCCACAGCTGAGGGGTGGGGGGACAGGGCCCAGGCTCCTACAAACAACCTCCTGCCAGCAGTGAGGGCTGAGGTGGTGGGGGACTCTGAGGGACCTCAGTGCCTGCCCCCCAGCTCCTAAATTCCCTGGAGCCTTCTCTCCACCGCTCATTTCCAGCCCCAGACAGAGCCCAGGGAAGCCCCCCAGCATGTGAGAAAGGGATCCTCCCCAGCAGGCCCCCTTCCCTCGGCCATGGGGAGGACTGAGCTGGGGCTGTGCAGTGGTCTGGGAACACAACAAAGGCCACACTCTACCCTGGACACTGCCCGGCTGGGGATGAGGCTTTCTCCAGCTCTTCCTGGGGACGGTCCCGGGGATACTTCTGCGGCTGCAGCGCCGGCTTCGGCCCACACTCCGGTGGCCCCCCGATGTCAGAGAAAACTGCAGCAATAAAGACACCCCTACCCCCATGGCAGAGCTCAGACCTCTGGCTGCAGAGAGGCTGGCCTTACCTGTGGGGAGGGGGGGAATACGCAGTGAGGCCCTGAGCTCCTGGGGCAGTCATCTTTGTGTTTTCCCAGCATGGCCCCTCCCCCTACCAGGCCACACATCCAGCCTCAGCCCCACACCCTGCCTGGCAGTGACCTTAATGGACACTGATTAATAAATGAACGTGCTCCTGCACCAAGAAGGCACGCTGCTGCCTTTGGGGGTCACTGCTCCCCCTGGTAAGGTCAGGGGACGGATCCCAGGTTCTGTGGCCAGGGTCTGGGCTGCTCCAGACGACCTGAAGAGGCGATGGCAGTAACCTGGAATCCCTGCGGACTCCCCTTCCCCCACCCTCCCAACAGGAATTCCGGGCCCGTTTCCCATGGGGCTGCGCAGGGCGGTTAGTGCGGCCGATAGTCGATCAGGATCCTCTAGGGCATCTTGAAAAGCCCAGGGCACCAAGAGCCCCACGCCCCTCTTTTGTATGGGTGCGTGCCGTCCGTCCACGCTCAGGGGCACCACACGGCCGCTGCACCGAGCCAGCCACCTCGGGTCCCACGCACCGCGCAGCTCGCCGAGCCTGTGCGCAGGTGCGCTCGTCCCCTCCCGCAGATCCGCGCCCCCCCCCCGCGCGCACACACACACACGCACGCACACAGTCGCGCACACTCACGGTCACGCGCCCCGCAGGTGGAGCCGCCCCCGCGGGGCCGCCACGGCCCCCGCGCTGCTGCCC